>NC_046663.1:19950167-19982817 GCF_010883055.1 Belonocnema kinseyi
GTGTACAACGTTACCGGCTGATGCCGTTGGAATTGATTGTCAAAATATATATTTTTACATCTTTTATTATTAAGCTTTGTACTTAAACGTAGTTTTCTTTCGGCCCTTGCATTTCTCAAAGTCGGAGACCGATATTTTATGTATAAAAAAAGTTGGAACGTTCAAAAAATGTCGAGGTTCAGAAAAAAGATAAAATAATTTTCAGTGAAGTTCCTGCCAAAATGCAGTACCTAAACGTACTTTATTGTACTCTAATACATTTTCCAAAGTTTCAGCTCGATATTTTATTTATAAAAAAAAGTTCTTAGGTTTAAAAAAACATTCAGTGAACTGAAAAAGTGAGGTCGGTAATATAGGTATTTAGCTGTGTCACATGCCCTTAAACAAAATAATTCAATTTTCCAAGAGAGTTGAATTTTAAGCCAAGAAAGATATTCCACTCAAAAAGAAAAAAAATCAACCAAATTGTTGCATTTCCAGCCCGAAAGATTTATTTTTTCGATACAGTAGAATTTTCAATCAAGTCGTTAAATTTTAAAATGAATATTAAAATTTTCAACTAAATAGAGTATGAATTATATAATTTAGAAATTCGCAAATCGGAGGAATCAAATCCTGGAAGGCTACTGACTCGCCAGCTTCTAAAAGTAATCCAAAAGTGCGTCACACACGCAACACGTGAGTATGAAAGCGTGTGTGAAGACCACGAGCAGGCGATCCTACTTCCTGGTTGCTAGATTTTCGGACCTTTTAATTTTCTCAAAGTTCGAAGATTTTTAATAACTATTTATCAATATCGAATCAATTTTGTTTCATATCCAAAACCTAGCTGGTTCCTTACTTTAAATGGGAAAGTTTTTCCCTGAAGAGTAGACTTTCGCCGGAATTCGCATCAGGATTGTATGTAAGACATTGTCAGGAAAGTTTGACACTGAGACCGTTAATGTCTCTCGGACACGATCCGGTGGGTTTGCATCTCATGCAGATCGCATTCAAAGTTTGAACGCGTCCCTCGAGAGTATTTCAGTAGTGGAAGCTGGACGTGGCCTTAAAGGTAAAGCCTAGTTGGACAGGTCGACTGAAGTAACAGCTAGCGAACCAGTTAGCTTCCGGAAGGAGTTGGTCCGGAGAGTCACGTCGCTTCATTGTAATTAGGACTCGTCCCAGTTGGCTAAATTTATCCCACCAATTCTCTTCAGCCATCTTTGGATTTAGACTTTAGGGGTGGCAATTTTCGCTTCGCGGGTTGGGGATGAGACGGCACTGCAGACATTTATCCGGAAGCCACGTAAGAGGCTCTATCTTCGGCATCGTTTGTTCATCGGGAACAAATAGAGCCCACGACTCCTGGAAACTTCTCAGCGAAGCTCAAATGAATCGCAGGGGATGAGATATTGCCTGCGGAAATATCTCCTTATCTAATGCCACTTATCGTGGTTAATCAGAGAACGTGCATATTCAAACTTCTTACTTCCAAGTCGAGAGACAATGGAAAGAGAGAAAAAGGGAAAGTATTGGCTTCTCGAGGAAAATTATTGGACTTTTTGTTATGGAAAGTAAGGAACTTTCTCGTTAGTAGGTTTCCCCCGTCTAACTGACGGGGGAAAACCGGGAAAATCTGGAATTCGATCATCGGGAATGACCGGGAAGCTAATTTAGTGAGCAGGATTTTTCATTCGATTGCACGAAAATCAATATTTAAAGTCATTTTAACGTCAGTCCCAGTAATCAAAGTTGGGTGGGACTGACATACCTGAACTCTCCGTCTTAAATAGATTCGTAATATTTTAAAATCCCTGAAAATCTCTTAAAAATGGGTTGGAATTTTTTGCAATATCCTAGAATATTTCAAAGTGTTGGGAATTCCTTTAAATTATTGAAGTCTAATAAAAGTTCCTTGAAGTCTTTTAAAATCGGATTTATTGGCCGGGATTTTTCATTCAATTGTACTAAAATGAATATTCAAAGTTCATATTTAAAGTCATTATAACCACAGTTCTATTGATCGAAGTTAGGTGGGATTGACGTTACAACTAGACTTTTCATCTTGAAACGATTTGGGAGCTTTCAAAATCCCTTAAAATCATTAAAATTCTCGAAGGTTTTATAAAATACCTTGAAATCATTGAAAATATTACAAAAACCTCGTTTAATCTTCGAAATATGAGTTCAAATTTTTTTTAATATCCTCAAATACTTGAAACTCTTGGAAATTCCGTCAAAGTATTGATATCTATAAAAAATTCCTTGGAATCTTTACAAAAAATTTAATAATACTTATCGAGCGGGATTTTTCATTAGATTGTACTGAAATGTTTATTTAAAGTCATAATAACGTCAGTCCCAGGAATCAAAGTTGGGTGGGACTGACATACCTGAACTCTCCGCCTTAGATAGATTCGTAACATTTTAAAATCCCTGAAAGTCATAGAAATCCGCGAAAGTCTTATAAAGTCCCTTGAAATCTTCGAATATCATAAAACCCTTGCTTAATCTCTTAAAAACGGGTTGGAATTTTTTGCAATATCCTAGAATATTTCAAAGTGTTGGAAATTCCTTCAAATTATTGAAATCTAATAAAAATTTCTTGAAGTCTTTTAAAATCTGATTTATTAGCCGGGATTTTTCATTGAATTGTACTAAAATGAATATTCATAGTTCATATTTAAAGTCATTATAACCACAGTCCCATTGATCAAAGTTAGGTGGGTCTGACGTTACAACTAGACTTTTCATTTTGAAATGATTTGGGAGCTTTCAAAATTCCTTATTATCATTAAAATTCTCGAAGGTCTTATAAAATACCTTTAAATCATTGAAAATATAAAAATCTCGTTTAATCTCCGAAATATGGGTTGGAATTTTTTTTAATATCCTCAAATATTTGAAGCTCTTGGAAATTCCGTCGAAGTATTGATATCTATAAAAAATTCCTTGGAATATTTAAAAAAATTTAATAATATTTATCGAGCGGGATTTTTCATTCGATTGTACTGAAATGAATATTTAAAGTCATAATAACATCAGTCCCATTGATGGAAGTTGGGTGGGACTGACATAACAGAACTTTCCAACTTACAGGTATTTGGGAGCTTTCTAAATCCCATAAAATCATTTGAATCCTCGAGAGCCTTATAAAATCCCTCGAAATCTTTTAAAATATAACAAAACCCTTGTTTATTCTCATAAAAATAGGTTGGAATTTGATGCAATATCTTAGAATGTTTCAATCTCTTTGAATTTCTTCAAATGATTGAAATTTACTAAAAATTCCTTGGAATCTTTAAAAAAATTAAAATTAGATTTATCGAGCGGGATTTTTTATTCGATTGTACTGAAAAGAATATTTAAAGTTCATATTTAAAGTCATTATAATATCAGTCCCAGTGATAGAAGTTGGGTGGGACTGACATAAATGAATTTTACAACTTTCAACGATTTGGGGAACTTTAAAATCACTTAAAATCATTTGAATCCTCGAGATTCATTATATCCTTTGAAATCTTTTAAAATATCATAAAATCCTTGTTAAATCTCTTAAAAATGAGTTGGTTTTTTTAATATCCTCAAATATTTTTAACTCTTTGAAATTCCTTCAAATTATTGAAATCTTTCTAAAGTTCCTTGAAATCTATTAAATTTTACAAAGTTTTTATCCAGCGAGATTTTTTATTCAATAGCGCTGAAACGAATATGTAATTTTATATTTAAAGTAATTATGACGTCAGTCAGTCCCATTGATCGAAGTTGGGTAGGCCTGACATAACTAATCTCTCTAACTTACAGCAATTTGGAAGCTTTTAAAAGCCCTGAAAATCATTGAAATCCTCGAGAGTCTTATAAAATGCCTGGAAATCTTTTAAAACATAAGAAAACCTTTGTTTATTCCTATAAAAATGGGTTGAAAATTTTTGTGATATCTTAGAATGTTTCAAACTCTTTGAAATTCCTTCAAATGATTGAAATCTATTTAAAATGCCTTAAAATCTATTAAAATTTTTTAATTTGATTTATCTGGCGGGATTTTTCATTCGATTGCATTAAGATGAATATTTAAAGTTCTTATTTAAAGTAGTTTTGACATCAGTCCCATTGATAGAAGTTGGGTGGGACTGACATAACTGAACTATTCAGCTTTCAACGATTTGGGAGTTTCAAAAATCCTATAAAATCATTGAAATCCTCAAGAGTCTTATAAAATCCCTTGAAATCTTTGAAAATGTCATAAAAACCTTGTTTAATCTCCTAAAAATGCGATGGAATTTTTTTAAATATCCTAAAATAATTCAAAATCTTTGAAATTCCTTCAAATTATTGAAATCTTTTTTATTTCTATTCTATTCTTTTAATTTTCTATGAAAGAGACAACATCAAAACAAATAATTTTCTATAAAACAATTGAATTTTTAAACGGCATGTATTAATCTTACACCAAAAAGATAAATTTCCAACAAAGAAGTTTAATTTTCAACCGAAGAGATGAGTTTTCGGCTTCAAAAAAATAAAATAAATTGATGTAAATCAGTTGAATTTTCAACCAAAGAAGATCTACTCTCCACTAAAGAGTCGCGTTTTTTCAAAAAAATATATAATTACTACCAAAAAGAGATGCATTTTTTTTAACGGAAAAGACGAATTTTCAAAGAAAAGGTGAATTATCAATCCAAACAGAGGTATTTTAAAACAAAAATTATAAAGTTTTTTATTAGAATTTTTGTTATGGAAATTAAGAAACTTTCTCGTTAGCAGTGTGTTTAACTGACGGGAAAACCCGGGAAAATCTGGAATTTTGATCACCAGGAATGACTAGGAATTTGATTTAGTGAGCCGGATATTTCATTTAATTGTTCAAAAATGAATATTTAAAGTTCATATTTAAAGACTCTAACTGTAATCTGGCCTCGTTATAGTGCCAGGTATCAAGGAGTTCATGCGAGAGAAATGAGAAAGGAAAGTGTGATTTTAACGTCAGTCCCGTTCGTCAAAGTTTGGTGGGACTGACGTTATAACTGAACTCTCAAACTTACAATGGCTTAGGAAATTTTAAAATTCCTTAAAATCGTTTAAATCCTCGGGAGTCTTATAAAATTCTCGAAATTTTTTAAATATATTATTAAACCCTTGTTTATTCTTCTAAAAATGCGTTATAATATCATTTTTTTCGGTTTTCAACTAGGATTCCTTTTCAAATTGTACAATTTCGACGATTTGTATTCGAAACTAAACAATATTTAATTTTTCAATTTAAGATTTTAAATCTTCTGCAATTAAAGAAAAACCTTTTTAGTCCTTGTAGATCCTGAATCCTAAATTTAAAACATTCTTTAAATCGTCTGAAATCTGATAAAATTTCTTGAAATCTCTTAAAATCCCTTACAATAAATTTCCTGGTAACAATAATAAATTATTTCTCCTTACCAGAAGACCGCCAAATTAGATGCTATTTTATCTAAACCAGAAAAATACCTGAAACATATAAAATAAATTATATTAAAAAACGAAGTATACTTAGGTTTGTTGAATAAAATATAAAAACAAAGTTTTTAAAATAGTTATAATTTTGATTTGGTTCAGGGAATTTTTAAAAAGAATTTCAATTTTAACATGGAACGAGGAATTTTAAGCAGGAGAAAAGAAAGTGACACTGTAACGTTAGTCCCACTGAGCAAAGTCGAGTGGGACTGACGTTATAACTGGAAAGTTAGATTTTCAACACAAAAATAATAATTTTTTAATAAAAAGAGAAAAAAAGACCAAAAAATGAAAAATTGAACCGGAGAAAACCAGGAATTTAAAATCATCCGTCGGAAACTATCTGGTATTTGACATTTCTTAAGGAAAGTAAGCACATTCCTCGTTACATATTTTTCACGTTTCATCGCCTCCTATAGATCTTTTTATCTGCCCAGAATGAAAAGCCAGGTTCCACAACTTTGAATGCAAGATTTCTTTATTGGGAAAGAAGTATCAAAAGTTCTTGAGCTGCATTCAATAAAAAATGCAGATCTTACCAAGTTTTTGCCCACCAAGATTTTTGAGTGCTCTTTTACTTGATGTAATATTTTATTCCAATAAAATTCTGCATTTAAAATTTTAAACTTGACTTTTATTCTTCGGCGATTGACGATCGACCGCAGAATATTGGTTACAACGACACGAAATACCCTTTACGATAAACCACCCACTTAAATGGCACTCTTTAGCACCTTTTATCGTACGTGGAAAAGAAATGGGAAGTAAAAAGTTGAAAGATATCGTAAATCTTCGAACAGTTCACTCGACTTTGACGCGCCTTCCATTAAGTGGAGGATTTGAGAATTTTATGCTCAAATACCCTTCAGGGGAATTGCCCATTTGTGATTTGTACGATCAGCCCTTTTAATCTCGCCCTAGCACTTTCGCTGCAAAATGCACTCAGCAAGCCTTCATTTTCCAATCATTATTTCTAGTGGGAAATATTTTTTCAGCGAACCAGAAGAATTTTCAAAATTTCTTGAATTTGCCCTGATTTTTCCCTGGCCGATTTTTCATTTTTCCTGAAAATTTATATTCAATGACCAGAATTTTAATCTCCTGATTTTTTTAAGATGGGATCGTTTATGAAATGAATAAAACCATTTCAAATTAAAACTTACAAGTTTTAAAATTATTTTCGTTTTTCTATCAAGACAATTTGTTGACAAAAAAGTTGAATTCTTGACCAAAAAATATGACTTCTTAACAAATAATTTTATTTTTGAGAAGCCAGTTGAATTTCCAATAATTAAAATAGTTCCAGTTTTCAAATAAAAATTATTAAAGGTCAATTAAAAACAGTTGAATTTTCAAAAACAAAGATAAAAACTTAACAAGGAATATGCCGAAAAAGGCGAATTTTCAACAACAACAAAACGAATATTCAATAAATTACACAAATTTTCAAATAAGAAGTTCAAGTTTCAACTGAATCCCAAAAAAAGGAATTTTTAACAAAATAGTTAAATTTATAACAAAAATGGACAAATTTTCAAATAAATAAACTAATTATATACCAAAAAGACGAATTTACAATAAAATAGTTTAATTTACAACTAAAAGGATAAATTTTAAACTTGAAAAATAAAAATGATAAATCTTCGGTCAAAAAAATCATAATTATTGACAAAGTTGTTCAACTTTCAATTTTAACACACAAAGAACAATTTTCTGTGAATCAGTAGGATTTTGAATCCAAAAATATGAATTTTCAACGATAAAGTTCATTTTAAAAAAATGGAATAACTACATTTTCAGTTAAACAATAGTTTAAAAATAAAGATTTTTCAACAAAGAGGTTTAAATTTCAACCAAGTAATTAAATTTTCAACCAAACATACAAAATTTAAACCATAAAGATGAATTTTCTATTGCAAACCACTTATTTCCAATAAAATACATAAATTTTCAAACAAATAGTTGAATTTTCAACTAAAAAGGAATACATTTTCAGCCAAAAAAGAAGAATTAAAAATCTCATTTAACAAAATTAATTTTCAAAGACAAACAACAAAAATTTGCAACAAAATAGTCGAATTTTCTACCGAGGAGATGAATTTTAAACTAAAATAATGAGCCTACACAAAAAATGAATTTTTAACAGAGCAGTTTAACTTTTGCTCAAAAATGCAATTTTTTAACCAAGAAGAGGAATTTTATATAAAAGAGTTCAATTTTCCACAGGCACATATTAATTTTCAAACAAAAAGACGAATTTGAAATAAATTTAATTTTTAACTCAAAAGATGAATTTTCGACTAAAAATATAAGATGAATCTTCAAGAACAAAAATTTTAATTTTTAACAATGTAGTTCAAGTTTTAATTTCAACAAATAAAAGAAGAATTTTGTGTGAAACTGTTGAATTTTTCACTCAAAGAAGATCCACGCTCCACGAAAAAGTCGCACTTTTAATAAAAAAAAAAATTTACTAAAAAGAGATTAATCTTTAAACAAAAAAGACGAGGTATGAAAAAAAGTTGTATTATCAACCCAAACTGGGGTGTTTTCAACCAAATAATGAATTTTTAACTGGAATAATTCAGTTTTAAGTTTAAAAAATCAATTTTTAACCAGGAAGATAAATTTTCAAATTAAATGACAAACCTTGAACTAAAAAATGATTTTTTAACAAAGTGTTTCAACATTCAAACAAGTAATTAAATATTCAACCAAAAAATATAAATTTTAAACTGTTAATGTAATAGTAGATATTTCAACGAAAAAAGATTTTTATTTTAAATAAAAAAGAGTCCAATTCAGCCAAAAGCAATGAATTTTACAACAAAACAGTTGACTCCTCAACCAAAGAAGATCAACTAAAAAAAGAAATATAATTAAGAAATAAATAAATTACTAACTTTCGCATAACCAATTTTTCATTTTTTCTGACCAATGATATTCAAAGATGAGAATCTTCAGCTGTCCTATTTTTGACATCGAATCTTTCAGGAATGAAATAAAACAAATTGAAATTAAAATGGCATAATTTCGAATTTATTATCCCTGACAGTTATTTAAAATATCTTTTATAAAAATTTCCTAATTTTTCCCAGATTTTTTTTAAACCCCTGACTTTTTACTGACCTATAGAAATTGCCGGGTCCTAAATTCCCTGCCCCGTAAGCAGTTTTTTGAGTAATTATTACTTCATTAATTCAATTAACTTTCATTAAATTTTTTATAATAACTTTGGAGTAAAACTAAACACATTTCTAAATGTTATTAAATTCAGAGAAGAATCCCGGTTGGAAATGTGCTTGTTTTGAAATTCAGTTAAAGATCGAGTTTTATTTTCAACTCTCACAATCGTGGAAAATTTGCGATATTATGAAAACTCAGCGATCGAGAAACTTGGAATGTATTCGTCTATTCTAAAATAACACAGCCTGGAGCCGTTTAGTGAGTAAAAGTAATGTAACTTTTCAATGATTATTTTTCTTGAGATACTCTATAATATAACAGAAAAAATTTAAGTAAATTTTTGCTAATTTTAAAACAAAATTATTTTTTTAAAACAAACGATTTCACTTGCAACAAAAAAAAATGGAATGTAAAACCAGCAGAAATTAATTTTATTAATTCTGAATTTTTAATAAAATAAATAAATTTTTCAACCTTCAAAGAAGAATTTTCAATCAAGAAGTCCAATTTTCAACAAATTACATTAATTTTCAATTCAATCGTCAAACAAATCGGATTATTTTTTAACTAGAGATGAATTTTCAACGAATAAATATTTTCCAATTAAAACAGTTAATAATGAAAAACTTCAATAAAATACAATAATTCGCAAGCAAAAAGTTAAATTTTTTCTACCAAAGCATGAGTTTTTAAATCAAAAAGACAAGTTGCTACAAAAAATGGAACTTTAAATCCGAAAATATTAATTTACAACAAAGTTCATTTTCAAGCACAAAATAGTTGAATTTAAATCAATGAAATACTTGTATTTCTAACCAAAACAAATGAATTTTGAACTAGAAAATAATAATTTTGAACAAAAAGGTTCGTTTTTAGCTGAAATACGAGTTTTCAACAAAACATATTAATTTTCAACCAAAAAGTTCAATTTGCAACAAAAAAAAAGATAAGTTTTAACAAAAAATGGAATTGTTAAATCTTCAGTTTAGGAAATTAATTTGTAAAAACAAATTTTCAAGCAGTTGAATGCAAACAAAAAACACGAATTAAAAAAAAAAGGTGAATGCTCATCTAAATCAAATTAATTTTCCACAAAGAATGATTTTCCAGTAAAAAATGAAAAAAACAGATATATTTTAAAATAAGTAGTTGAATTTTCAACCCAGAAGAATTTTCTACCACAATACATGAATTTTCAGCCTCGAAATTTAAATTTTAAAAAAAGTTCATAATCAATAAAATTATTTAATTTTCTACAAACCTCTTGAATTTGCAATAAAAAAAGATGGATTTTGAACCAAAAATTTGAATTTTCAATCCGAAAATATTCATTCTCAACCAAAAGTTAGTTTAAAACTAAATAGTTGAGATTTCAACCAACAATATAACAAAAAAAAAACAACAAAAATGTTTCAACAAAATAAATTTTCAACCAAATAGGAAAGATAAATTTTCCTATAAAAAAATTGATTTTCAAATGAATAGAAAATTCCTTTTTGAATAACAATCCAAAGCCGATTTTGAAAACCAATGAAATATTAGTCTCAAAATTCTAGGTCGATTTTATCTTAATTGGCTTTCTTTTGTGTCAAACTTTATTTTTCTGTATGCTGAAAAAATATATTTCGAAATCAATAGTTTAATTAAGTTTTGAACTGAAAATTGCATTTTTATCGTAATCTGCAGTCAAGCCTAGTCCAATATTAGATTAGTGTCTCTTCGAGATTTTTAACTTCCACATCCATTTCCTCTATTAAAATGATCAATTTTTTAGATAAAACTTTTTTTGATAGAAGTTTTTTGTCCTCGATTCGGCAACACTTCGATTCAGGAGTGTAAAATTGATTTATAAATAGTAATTTCGATTTTACAACATTTTTGTTCTCTCTCTTGTAAAATTCGCGTACTGTACTCGTGTCTTTTTCTAGATTTTTGCGAATATGAAAGAAGGTCCGAGTTATTTCTCCCATCGAAATTTAAAACGGATTTTTTTTTTGTTTCAGGAATGACTGCGGATTGCGATAAAGAAGACAATTTTTGCATTTTTATCACAATCCGCATTCAAGCCTGGTCCAACTTTAGATTAGTGTCACTTTCAGATTGTGAACTTTCACAAACATTTCCTCGAACCTTGATAACTTTTTTGTCCTTAATTAGGCTCCAAACCGGATATTTGTTTTGTCAATAAATAGTGATTTCAATTTTACAAAATGTTTCTTCTGTCTTTTGCAAGATTCGAATGTAACTGAAAAAGGGCCAAGTTCTTTCTCCAATCAAGATTCATGGAGAATTTCTTTCGTTTCAGGCTTGGCTGCGGATTGCGATAAAGAAGACAATTTTTGCATTTTTATCGCAATCCGCAGTGAAGCCTGGTCCAACTTCAGATTAGTGTCAGTTTGAGATTGTCGACTTCCTCAATTCAACAGCACTTCGGCTCAGGAATGGACATTTGTTTTATCCATAAATTGTACTGAATGTTTTTTCGTTCTTTTGCAAAATTCCAACTTTGCTCGCTATCTTAAAGAACATGATCTGCGTACTGTAGTCGTTTTTTTCTTTAATTTTTTTCATTGTGAAAGTATATATGTAGGTAGAGAATAGGAACGGAAAAAGATCCGAGTTCTTTCTCCCATCGAAATTCAAGGAGGATTTCTTTCTTTCCTTCATACGCTTTTCATTTTTCCTTGCTCGGAAATCCGATAATACGTTTCGTGCCGCAATTTTATTCCGTACGGTCACCCAACCCACTGATAATAAAACAACGTTATTCAAGAGTCTTAGGTTACGCATGTACGATTACAATAGGAAGTACAACAGGAAGCTAAGCATTCATTTAGAAAAAAATATCCATCTACACAAGGAAAATTTCTTCTAATCAAAGAAAAATATTCATTGGCTCTCGAAGACAAATTTCTGAATTCAAAAAAATTTTTGTTTGGTTCCATTTTTAAAGAAAGTAATTCGAAAATATAAAAATTATGGCAAATGGTAATTCGGAAGAATAAAAATGAGGGAAATTGTGAATTCGGATAAACAAAATTGAAATTAAATTATTTTTATGTCACATGAATTGTGGTGAAACAAAAATTAGAGAAAATAAAATCTGGAGAATATTCGTGCGCCTGATTTAAAATGATGCAGGTGACAACGAAATAATAGAAACTAAACCTCGAGTGACGACATGCAGTTATCGCATATTGCGGTCCCACGCTGCGAATGGGGTTTGTGGGTTCAAACAGGTGTGCTCATTATTCCACGAGAAAAAGTAAAAAAGTGGCTTACTTCAATCATAGAATATAATTAAAAAATATAATTCTCGGCATGTTCCCAGGAACAAGGGGAAATTTATGTGTCCTCCCAGGGTGGCGCGATTTGACCCGCAAACCCCTGGAAATGACCTGGAATTTTTTAATCGCAAAAAAGTTGAAAACTCTAGAATTTAATTTCAAATGCCGAATTTTGTTAGTAAGAAATTTTACCGCGAACTTTATCAAGTAACCTCTTAAATAATCGAAGATGGAAAAAGTGGTTTAGTTAAACAAAATTAATCTTCGATTTTGGAAGATTGTTTATTCTAAGAAATTTTTTTAACAAAATATTTCCGTTTTTTTCGTGATAATCTAAATTAGTACACTTTTTACATAATTAGATCAGTTGTGACAACTTTAAAATAAAAAATGAATCATATTTAGCGCCGCATTACAGCGCGTTCGAAATCTGTTTACGCAAAACGAAGATCTATTTACGCAAAGTGAAGATCTCCTTGCCTTACCTTTCTGATAAATATTTTTTAAAACGATATATAACTTAGGATACCTCGGAAATAAAATTTTTCATTCAGAATTAAAATGAGGACTAAGCCGAATTTCCAACAATTTCGCTGCGCTGGTAGCGCCACATTAAAATACGTATAAAATCTGTTTATTCAGAAGGGAAGGACTTATTTTCTGTAAGGATGTATTTCCTCTCCTAGAAATTTTGTTCTGAAGCGATAAATTTTCTAGTGTATCTCGAAGAACAAATTTCTCCAATCAGAATTCCAATCAGAACTAATTCCAATTATTAGCAATTGCACTGGTAGCGCCGCATTACAGTGCGTATAAAATCTGTTTACGCAAAAGGGAACTACTTGCATTAACTTTCTCATAATTTTTTTAAAGCCATAAATAACCTAGGATACCACGAAAATCAAGTTTTTCCATTCAGAATTACAATGAGGGCTTATCCTCATTTTTATCGGTTGCTCTGGTAGCGGCTCATCACAACGCGTCTAAAATCTGTTTACGCAAAAGATTCTCGGATTGCTTTCATCCCAAATTTTGTTTTAAAGCGAAAAATAAAACAGGATACCTCGAAAAATACATTTTCCCATTTGAAATTCCAATAAGGAAATATCCTAATTACCAACGGTTGCGCTGGTAGTGTCACAATGCAATGCGTATAAAATCTGCTTACGCAAAAGGGAAGCTCTTCTTGTATTGCTTTCCTCCAAAATTTTGTTTTAAAGCGATAAATAACCTAGGATAGCTTGAAACTAATTTTTTCATTCAGAATTTCAATGAGGACTTGTCCTAATTTTTAACGGTTGCGCTGGTAGCGTCACATTACAACGCGCATAAAATCTGTTTACACAGCTAGAACAAGAACGCGAGGGTGCAGTGAAGTACTTCCCGTCAAACAAGTGCGGGGATTGGCCTTGGAATTTTATTAACCGGAAAAGGCCGAATTTGCATAAAATCCGGGAGTTTGCTTCCGGTCCCTGGCGTGCTGCCTCAATTGCTTGTGCGAATTATTCTGATTCAGAGGGGTACACAAGTACCTAAGGGTTGGAGGAAATTCCCTGAATTTATTACGCGTTGAGTTCACGCAGAGCGCCCCACCCGATAAATTCCTAATGCATCGCTGAGTTCGGCTGTCATTAGTAGAATGTGTATTAGGGCGAGCCGAAACACCCGAATTTTCAAAGTTTTCTGATCTTCCGTATTCTAAATATTATTTTTTCTTTTGTCTCGAAGGTATTTTTAAGTAACACTGTTTCTATTTTGTTTTAAAAATGAAGAAATAAGATTGCGATGCATCTGCTACGCGTATGGTTTACACAGCGCGTCTGATGGTAGGCAAGTTTTCTTCAATATCTATTGTTCGCCCTGCTATCAAAAGCATTATACAATTTTTTACCACTTTTAACAATTGTCATATTTATAATAAGAAAATAGTTGGAGTGACTTGATGTAAAAAAATACAAATAAACGACCGGGCCAGGCGCATTATAATGGCACTTTTTTAGTTAAAACAAAAACTAGTAAAAAACAGTTTCTCAATTAAATGTATGGGAATGAAATGTGAATCAGGCGGCCAAATTCCAAACAAAGTAGTTACCGCTTTCTTTTTTTGAACGGCAGTACTTTAAACCCACTTTCCACATTCCCATTTTCACTTTTAAATCTTGATTTCCTCCGCAAAATGGGTTTTTTCCACACGAGCAAATCGTATTGTGACAAAAGCTCGTACTTGATCACGTTGGAAGTTATTTCCGGCGTGCGTTCTCGTTCGAATCGTGATTTTTAGGCATTCAGAATGAATTCTGAGCGGAGGGTAGTTTCGCCTTTACGAGCGAAGCAAGAAAGACATACGTAAATCCGGTCATCTTCTTGCAGTAAAGTGATCTATAAAGTTACGGAAGTACCGAAACACGAATTGTCGAATAGCTTCTTAATGAAATTCTACGCACTCGCACACCAAACGAAATTACTAGCTGCTTTAATTTAGGGCCCGTCTGAAGAAAATGTACTGGAAAATTGCAGTCGGATTGTTATGAGGTAGATGTTTGAAATCTCTAATGCTAAACAATTATACCTACCTCAACGCTAATTTCGAAATGTTTAGAGCAGATTTGCGAGCGAGTTGGAAGCTTATAAACTGTGAATTTAACTTGCCCAAAATACGTGGCTTTCCCAAAACTGGAGATAAATAGTTTGTATATGGAGGGATTGTTATAAAAGTTTATGAGCTTTCATAGTGAATTTAAAATACAAATTTTAGTAGAAGTATCCACCAGAAGAAGGCAATTATAATGTTCTAAAAATTTTAACATATAATCTTTTATCAACGAAATAAAACAATTTCAAATTTATTTATTTATTTTCACTAAAATATTATTAGTCTACTATAAGAGATGAATTTTCGACAAAACATTTATGCTGTCGAACCAGCAAAGATGATTATTTAATACAATAGTTAAATTTTCAAATAATTAAATTTTAATAAAATCGTTAAATTTTTAAACAGATATATGAATTTTTAACAAAAAAGAAGATAAATATTCAAGAAATAAAACATTCTGTCTAAACAGAAGAATATTCCATAAAACAGTTGAATTTTCGAACAAACAAAATATTCAGATTTTCAACTAAACAATTAATTTTTCAACAAAATAGTTTAATTTTCAACCTACATAGAGGTTGAATTTTCAAACAAATAGTGACTTTTAAAGCTAAAAATTCTAATAGATTAGAAAAATCTTTAATTTTAGCACCAACATTATGAACTTTTAATAACAGGATGAATTCTCAACGAAAAATGCAATAATTGGTTTAAACCCCAAAAAAACAACAACTAATTTAAACCAAAAGAGATCAATTTTAAATGGAATTTTCAAACAAAAAAAAGATGAATTTTCAATTAAAAGAAATAAATTTTTAACCAAAAATCCTAAAAATTTTATTTAAATAACCAAAAAGCTTTTAAAATCTGGTAGTAATTATTTAAATCCTGACAAATATTGTAAAATCCTTTGAAATCTTTTAGAATATTTTAAAACTTACCAAAAATTTTTCAAATTTTTTGAAATCCCTTGGAAATTTTTTAATGTTTTGAAAATTTATTGTAATTTTTAAAAACACTTTAAAATCCTTGCAAATTATTAAAAAATGTTAAAAATACCTTAAAGTTATTTCAATTTCTATACAAATTTTTTTAATCTTTTAAAATTGTTTAGAGCTCTTCAAAATTCTTTGGAATCCATTAAAATACCCGGAAATATTTCAAATATTTTTGAGAATCTGCCAAATTCCTGAAATCAGTTAAAAAATCCGTACAATCTTTTTAAGTACCCTACAAATTTTCAAATCCTTTAAAATATTTCGCAAAGCTTTGAGGTTCTTTACAGCTCTCGGAAATCCCTTGTTTTTTGAAAATCTTCCTAAAATCTAAAAAACGTCTGTTGAAATCCCTTGAAATTATTAAAATGAATTGAAAATTCTTCGGGACCCTTTAAAATATCCTAAAATCTTCCAAATTCTTCGAGATCTTCGGAAATACCTTAAAATATTTGAAAATATTTGAAATCCTGAAAAATCCTTCGATCCTTATTGATACTTTCTTTGAAATTCATAAAAAAAATTTAAATGCCGTGAAATTAAATAAAATCAGATATTTTCTGAAACCCTGAAAAAATTATTAAAACACCTTAAAAGGTTTTAAAATCATTGAAATTTCCATAAATCTGTAAAAAAAATCCCTTAGAATCTTTTGAAATATCAAATCATTAGCAATTCCTCAAAAAAATGTTAATATATTGAAAAAAGTGAATAAAATAATATTTTCGTTTTAAAAACTGACTTTAAGTTACTTTATTTTTAAAAAGTTACTGAAATGCGATTTCAGCCAAAAAGTCGCGAAAATCAATTTCTTGAAATTTTTTTAATACATTGAGCAATGGTGAACGAAGTGACGTTTTCGTTTAAAAAAGTGACTTTCAGTCACTTTATCTTTAAAAAGTTATTAAAAATCGATTTTAGCCAAAAAGTCACGAAAATCAATCTGTGGCAGATTTTAAAGAAATCCACCGCCTTTTGCAATTTTTGTTAAAAATCCCTGACTTTCTTCTGATTTCCAGGTTTTCCCTGATATATATCAGAAAGAAAACGCAGAAAAATTTAACGGACTATTTCCATGTATCATTCATTGGATTACTATTACACCGCAGCATCCATAGCAATGAGATTCTTCTTCTTCTACGGAGCATGCAGCCACTGCAGAAGCATTTTGCAGACGCTCCAGCTAAGCCTATAAATCGTGACCATTATTCTCGGAAAAATTATCGTTTTGCTATTTCCGGCCTCGTGGGTCGATCCATTCGCCAGAGACTCCTAAAACTAAGCTAAGTGCCCGATAACGACTAATGCTTCTGCTATATATGTCGCCATGAGATTAAGTTCAATGACATAAGGACAAACCGAGAATTTAAGGGCATTCACTTGAATCCGGGTTTTCCGCGTCGAATTTTGTTGCATAAGGGTTCTCAATATTATTCTTTTCCTTCTCTTGAACCTATCTTTTAGTAAAACTGTTTCTATTTTGTTTAAAAAATTTGTTAACTAGAATTATAATGCGTACGGTACGCGTGTGGTTTACGGTTGGGTTAATGCAGTGTGTCGGATAGTAGACAAGTTAACATGACACACCCTGCTAGGTTGACTTCTACCAGGCGCATTATAGTGAAATTTTTCAAAATAAAAAAAAAATTATGATTATAATACGTCTAGTACGCGTCTGGTTTACGATCGGGTTTATGCAGCGCGTCGGATGGTAGACAAGTTAACATGAAACATCTGGTTAGGTTTTATAAAATTAAAAAACTACGATTTTAATGCGTCTAATACGCGTATGGTCTACGCTCGAGTTAATGTAGCGCGTCGAATGGTAGACAAGTCAACATGATACATGCTGCTATGTTAAATTCTACCAGGCACATTATAAGTGGGATTTTTATAAATTAGAAAACTATGATTATAATGCGTCTAGTACGCGCCTGGTTTACGCGGTACGTCGAATAGGAGACAACAATATGGATTCCGTCCTCTAATACCGTTATGAATCATAAAAAATCAAACTTTCGATAATAATTGGTTAAGTGCACTTTTTTAATTTTTGAACAAAATAGAGACTTAATCAAAAATAGCACTTTATTTTATGTGCGAGTCTGGAAGGATTTTATATGGGTTTACAAGGATTTCAAAGGAATTTTTTATTGCACATAAATTTGATTTCAACTGGGTACATGGGCACTAATGATATGCTAATCCCATAATAATGTCGAAGGAAAACAGCTAATAAATTAGAACTAAAAAAATCTTAACGACTTTTTTATCGTAAGGCGTTGAATCGTTTAAAGGAGGCTTTTACCAGAATAACGTTGCTACGATTAAAAAGCGTCTGATACGCGTATGGTCTATGCTCGGGTTTATGCAGCGCGTCGGATGGTAGAAAAGTTAACATGATACACTCTGTTAGATTGACTTCTACAAGGCGGATTATAAGTGCAATTGAAAAATTTGTTTAACTATTATTATAATGTGTCTGATACGCGTATGGTCTACGCTCGAGTTTATGCAGCGCGTCGGATGGTAAAATTCTGTTTTTCTATAATACATAGATAAAGTACACCAATATTAACGAGATTTTTTATCCTACTGGGTGGTCCAGAATTTTTCGGAAGTTACTACCAATGCCACGCTACATTACATACCCAACAACAATGCCCAACACAAGCCGGAAGTGAGGCACCGTCACAATAGCGTTACGCATGCATCGAATAAATTACGCTGGTTTACATTTTTATAGTCTCATGAATAGATGTGACACGCTTATTTAGGGAGTCTGCGATTCCTCATGGGAAGGACGAATGAAAAAAACTGTAGAGAATATGTATGGCGCGTGCGAAAATGAAAGGCAAAAAGCACATTTCAAACATTTTTGAAAGTTTACAATTTGGTTGTTAATTAAGCCGTTTGTACTCGTTTCTATACTCAAAAGCTTTTGCGATTCATAAAGCAATTTCCAGTCATTTGTTACAATTAGAGATCGTACTTAAATTACGTAAAAGCTCAAGAAGAGGGGAGGGGGGCAAGACAATTTGTTACGATTTTTTAAAAATTTTTATTTATTTATTTTTATTTATTTTCTTAAAAGGAAGTCATTTTTGGTTGCAAATTCAACGGTGCTGTTAAAAATTCGTCTTTTTGGGTCACAAATTCAGCTCTTTTTGTTGAACATTAAAATTTTGTTTAAAATCCATATTTTGGTGCAGAAAAGACAACTGAAATCTTTTTTAGAACTGAAATCTTCTTTGGATAAAAATTTTAATCTTTACAAATTTTTTTCAATTCATCTGTTTTAGGAGCAGTTTCATTCTTCTTGAATAAAAATTCAATTGTTCGATTGAAACTTCAACCTCTTTTTTGAAAGTTTTTCTTTTAAAATTCACCTGATTTAGAAGAAATTAAATCTTTCTTGGATAAACATGCAACTATTTGGTAGAAACTTCAAAAATTTGCTGAAAAGTTATACTTTTGCTTCAAATTCAGTTATTTAAAAAAAACTAAACTTTTTATTTAAATTTAATATTTTGGTGTTAAAAAAAACTGAAGTTTTTTCTGGATTAAAACTTTCACCTTTTTTTGGGAAATTTTTTTAAATTCATAATTATGCTATTACAAGAGAAATTTTATCTTTATTGGATAAAAATTCGAATGTTTGGTTGAAAACTATTTTTTTAAAAAGACATACTTATAAGTTGAAAATTCCGCTGTTTTGTAGAAAATTTGAGTATTTCGTAATAAATTTACTTTTTGTATAAAATGTATATTTTGTTTTTTTTTATTGAAAGTTCATCTGTTTTAGTAAAAATTTCATTTTTCTTTAATAAAATTAAAAATGCAACTATTTGTAAGAGAATTCAACTATTTTCTTATATTTTTGGTTGATTAAATATTTTGTTTTTGAAAAGTCAAATGAAATCTTTTTTAAATGAAAATTCAACTATATTTTTAAATTTATATAAAATAAAAAATAATCATCTGTTTTAAGATAAATTTCATCTTTTTTGAATATTAATGATACACTTCATTAGATAATTAAAAAATTTTATTTTAAAGACTTTTTTGTGTTAAAAATTCGTCTTTTTGAATTAAAATTCAATTTTTTTTCGTAGAAACTTATTTATTGTTTAAAAATTCATATTTTGATCGGCCAATTCAATTGGAAACTTTTTACCAGAGAATGAAACTATTTTTACAAAATTTATCTTTTTGATTTAATAATCCATGGTTTTTAGTAGAAATATCATTTTTTAAATAGAAATGCAACTTTTTGGGTAACAATTCTTCTTTCTATTAATTAAATATTTGGTTAATTCACTTTGTTAAGAAATAATTTTTTTTCTTAAAAATTTATATTTTTATTTGAAACTTGATCTATTTGGATGAGAGTTTAAATATTTTCTTGAAAATTAATCTTTTTTAATTGATCATTCAACTACTTGGGTAAAATTAAACTACATTGTTAAAATTTAATTTTTTTTATATAAGGCTTATGTCTTTGGTTGCAAATTTAACTTTTTGGCCAAAAAGTTTTTTTTTTGTTTAAAATTAATTTTTTAACTGAAAATGTAACCTCCAATTTTTTAAGATTGATCTTTTTTATTTGAAAATGGTCCTTTTTTAGCAAAAAAATAAATAAATGTCTTTGTTTGAAATTTCACGTTGTTCGGTCAAAATGCATCAGTTTCGTGGAAAAATAATTTTTTTCTGAGAAGTCATATTTTGGTTTGAAAAATCATTTATTTTTATAGAGAAAACCCGTCGTTTAGCTTGTAAGTTCCACAATTAAAATAAACTTTTATTTCTTTTTTAGTTAAAGATTTGTAATTTCTTAAAATTCGTCTTTGGTTTTAAAATTCCTTTTCTTTTTTAATTTTCCTTTTGGTTTACTTTTCGTTTAAGTTTTAAATTTTGGTTTTAAAAAGAGAACTCAAATCTTTTTTAAAAATCTCTTTTAAGAGAAATTTAATCTTTTCGGATGAAAATGCAACTATTTGGTTTAAAATTTACATTTTGGAGTTAAAAAATGAACTGAAATATTTTCTGCATGAAAGTTCAACTTTTTCCAAAATTGATTTTTGTTCTTCATCTGTTTTAGTATAAATTTCATCTTTCCTGGATAAAAATGCATCTATTTGGCAAAGAATTAAACTCTTTTGTTAAAAATTCATCTTTTTTCGTCGAAAAATTTCTCTTTTTCGGTTGAAAATAGAACTTTTTCCATAGGAACTTATTTTTTCCTACAAAAAATTGATTTTTTGATCTTGAAAAGTCAGCTGGAATCTTTTTTGAATGAAAAGTCAACAATTTTGTTGACAACTTTAAAAACAATATAAAGTCATCTATTTTAAGCGAATTTTCATCTTTATTTTTATAAAATTTCAACTATTTGGTAAACATTTCAATAATTTTGTTAGGAATTTATCCTTTTTGGTTTAAAAATGATCTTTTTGGATAAAAAATTAAATTTTTCATAGAAACTGATTTATTCTTTAAAAATTCAAATGAAATCTTTTTTAACAGAAAACTCGAATATTTTTTTAACCATTTATCTTTTTGTTTTGAAAATTTACCTGTTTTAGTACAAATTTTCTCTTTTTTATGAAAATGCATCATTTTTGTAAAAAATTTTCTTCTTTGCTAGATTATTCAAATATTTTGTTTTAAAGATTTGTTATTTTGTTAAAAATTAATCTTTTTAATTGAAAATTTAACTACTTGCGTAAGAGTTAAACTCTTTAGTTGAAAAGCTTTTTTTAGTTAACAATTAATTTTTTAACCGAAATTTTCAAATTTCCATTTGTTTAAGATTGATCTTTTTTAGTTGGAAAGTCTCCTTTTTTGCTAAAGAAATAATATTCGTGGTTTGAAATTTAATTTTTGTTCGCTAAAAATACAGCAATTTCGAGAAAATAAATTTGTTGCTGAAAAGTCATATTTTAATAAAAAGCAATCTTTATAGTAAAAATACATTTTCTTGTTTAAAATAAATTAATAAATTCGAAAGATTTTAAATTGTATATGAAATACTGTTTTATTGCGTTTATAAAAGGTTTTATGTTAAAATTATTAAAAGTTTAAAATGCTGTTATTTGAACATTAATAATCAAGGGAAATGAAATAACCTTTACAATTTTCTGCGACAGATAGTCGATTAATGAAATGCAGATTGTATTTAAAAATAATATTCTAAATGGAAGCATTTTATGCCATTTTTACTTTTTTCTTTATTCCGAGTTTTCTTTAGCAAAGCATATTTTTCGATTGAAAAATAAGAATCATTGTCTGTCGTTTACCTTCGAAGATTGATGAAAAGAAGCTCAGAAACAGATTTTCTTCTCCTCGAGAAATGGGGAAGTATTATATGTTCTATAATTTTTAAATTCATGTTATGACAGATATTGATTTTAGGTATCAGATAAGTTATCGTCGTTTCAACGACCCAGGAATAATCGATACTACAAGGATTATAAATTTTATAAATTAATTTTCAAAATTACCCCATTTTTCCTTGAATAATGTTGCATTCTCCTTTATCGTTAATATTCAAATACCAGCATTTTAATCGTGTACTATTTTTTACATCGAATTTTTTCTTAACAGGATAAAACAGTATTTCAGATGCAAAATTAAAATGTCTAAATTTAAAATTTTCCAATTTATTAATTTATGTTAAACAAAAATATATATTTTCTACTATGAAAGATACATTTCTAACAAAACACTTGAATTTTCAAAAATATAATTAAATTTTAAATATATATATAAATTACCAACAAAAATGTGTTATAGTCTCTATGTCAAACAAAAAAGATTAAATTTATGCAAAAAACAAAAAATAATTTTGAAACCAATGTAGAATTTTCAACACAAAAAGATTTTTCGCTTAAGAAAGTTACAAAAGTTTATCTAAATTGTGAAACTTTCAACCTTTACAAAATTTAATTTAAACTCTACAAAAATTGAATTTTTAAACCAACAATATGACATTTCAGCAAAAAATTCATTTTCCACGAAACTGATGCATTTTTACCAAACGAATATGAAATTTCAAACCAAGACCATTTTTTTACCAAACAAGGAGAATTTTCACCTAAAAAAGATCATTTTAAAAAAATGGAAAAGTTACATTTTCAGTTGAAAAATAAAAACCAAGAAGAAAAGGCTTTCTGACTTAACAGTTAAATTTTCAATGAAAAAAAATAGAATTTTAACAATGTAGTTTAACTTTCCAAAAAATAGTAGAATACTCAAGCAATGAAGGATAATTAAAAAAAAACGAATTTTCATAACAAAATTAAATTTCTACTAAAACAGAAGAATTTTCAAATAAAAAAAACTTTCTAAAACATAGTTGAGTTTTCCGTTAAAAAAGATTTCAGTTGAATAATCCTGATCAAAATATGAATTTTTAAACAAGAAGTAAGTTTCTACGATAAAAATGTTTATTTTCAATCCAAAAAGTCGAATTTTTAACCAACAAGTATGACTTTTTAACAAGATTGTTAAATTTTCAATGAAACAGTTGCATTTTTGTCCAAGAAAAATGAAAATTCTGCTAAACCAGTTAAATTTTTTAATTAAAATACTAATTTTGAAAAAAAAAGTTGAACTTTTATTCAAAAAAGATTCCAATTGACATTTTGAGCTCAAAATATAAATTTACAAAGAACGTAAGTTTCTAAAAAAAAATTGAATGTTAAATCCAAAAATAAGAATTTTCTTCAACCAAAAAGGATGAATTTTTGACAACATAGTTGAATTCTCTATCAAATAATTGCATTTTTATAAGCGAAATATTAAATTTCTACTAAAACAGATCAATTTTTAATAAAAAATCGACACATTTATAAAAAAAAAGTCAGTTTTCCAGGAAACAGTAAAACTTTAAAAAAAAAAATAGAATTTGCAACCAAAAAGTACGAGTTTTTAACAAAATTATTTAATTTTCAACCAGACAGGTAAATTTGTAACTTGGAAACATAAAATTTCTCTTACAAAAAAGGAATTTTGAATTTGAAAAAAATTGAAATAGTCGAATTTTGATCCATAAAAGATTTCAGTTCTCTTTTCCAAAGCAAAATATTCAATTTAAACAAAAAGTAAATTTTCTACAAAACAGTAAAATTTTCAACAAAAAGATGAATTTTTAATAAAAGAATGCAGTTGACTTTTCCAAATCGGAATGTAAAATTTTAACAAGTAGTTTTTAACAAGTAATTTCTACGAAAAAATTGAATGTTTACTTTTAAAAAATTACTTTTTTATCTAAAAAGGAGACGACTTTTCAAAAAAATTGTTTAATTTTCAACCAAACAGGTCTGAATTTTTATCTTGGAAAGACAAAATGTCTCCTAAAACAGGTGAATTTTTATGAAAAAATTGTAAATAGTTAAATTTTCATCCATAATATATTTCAGTTTTCTTTTTAAAACCAAACTATTGAATTTAAGCAAAAAGTAAATTTTATACAAAAGAGATAAATTTTCAACAAAAAGACGAATTTTTAATAAAAAAGGATGGCTTTTTAACAAAACTGTTAAATTCTTTACCGAATAGTTACATTTATATCCAAAAAATATGAAATTTCTCTTAAAATAGATGAATTTTTACTAAAAAAATTTTTATTAAATAGTTGAAAGAAAATAATTTTTTCAACCAAAAAGAGTGACAAACTTTAAAAAAGAGTTGAATTCCCAATTTACATTTGCATTTTTATCCAAAAAAGATGTATTTTCTGCTAAATCAAGTGAATTGAAGAAAAAAAACCTTAGAAAAAAATGGTTAAATTTTGATCCAACAAGATTCCAGTTGACTTTTTAACACCAAAATAAAAATTATAATCAAGAAGATAATTTTCTGCTAAATAGTTAAATTTTTAACCAAAAAGTATGAGTTTTTAACAAGATTGTTAAATTTCCAACCAAACAGTTGTATGTTGGTCCAAGAAAAATGAAAATTCTACTAAACCAGATAAATTTTTAAATTAAAAAGACAAATTTTCAGAAAAAGAGGAACTTTTAAATCAAAAACAGACATTTTCAGAGAAAATAGTTTTCATCTAAAAAAGATTTGAGTTGACTTATCAACAAAAAAAGATTAATTTTAAACAAAAAATTAATGTAGCACGAAAAAAAACTGAATTTTTAACCAAAAAGAAGAAATTTTTAACAAAACAGTTGACCTTGCAACCAAAAAGGATGTCTTTTCCAAAAATTGTTAAATGTTTGTTCTTAAATTTAAGTATGGTTCCTAATACGCTTTTATTTATAAATTCGTATAATTATATTATAATATCATTAACATTCAGGTGTATCGATAAAGAATCAAAAGGATCAGCGTCAGTCCGATCATTAGTAAAACAGAAAACTAACGCATAAGGAAACATAAAAAACATTAAATAAAAAAAATTAGTGTCAATTTTATAAAAACTAATCGAGGATTTTACGTTTTTCCATGGATGGGATAAAACACTTTTTTTGCACCTAGATTCATATATTACAAAATTTTTTTACATTCATTCATTTTCTGAAAAATTGAGATTGCATTCGATAATGGAAAGTTCAATTAAGAACAGAACACCATTTGTTCTGAATACTTCGATATCTGTTTTTTTTTTCTTATTGCGAGAGAATCAATTCGAGCGGAAGGGGTGGAGTGTATCGAATGCTTCACTAGAGCAGAAGTAACTTTCATAGCTTCTGAAGCGATACGAAAGCACAGAGTGCAATCAGGACATTGATTGCGACCCTAAATTCTTTTTTCTTTTTTTATGATAAACTTGTTGACAAATTGCAAGCTAATAAATGACAGGGCCTTAAAAGAGAAAAATTAATGAGCAAAATTTAATTTGTTAATTAAGTGCGTATAAACCTTTTACCTCGCGAATGCAATATAGTTTGTTAGTCTGCACATTCGTACAAAATACTTGGACAAACTTTTGCTTCCCTTTGCGATTCCTCAAGCACCCTAATGTTTTACGAGATGCACTGCGAAACAGTAAAAGATCCTTTAATTAGGCAGCATTCCTAATTAAATGAAGTATTAAAGTGTTAAGTCTCTCGAGTTGCTCGAAATTTTTTTTTTCTTTTTTTACGACTCCTCTGCTTTATTTAGTTTCTTGCTTCGAATTTAATGCGCCTGAAATGCTTCTATACGCGGAATCCAAACAATTTTAAATTCAAATTTAATTTTTTTTAAACCAAAAATGAATAAATAAAAGATGACATTCATATACAAAAGGACGATTTGTCTAGAAAACAGTTCAATTTTCAAACAAAACAAAATTCTTAATCAAATAATTCAATTTTCAACAAAATAATAAAAATTTTCGACAAAATATTTGAATTTGTAACAAAACTGTTAAATTAAAAAAAAATGGACGTGAACTGAAAAGATTTTACTTGAACCAAGAGTAGTTGAATTTTCAGCCAAATGGTTATACTTTCAAAAAAATGTATATTAAATTTTAACCAAAAATATTTGCATTTTTGACAAAAAAAAAAAAAAATGACAGTTTCATTTACAACAAAATAGTTGACCTTTAAAACAGACTCGACCAATTTTCAACAAAGCATTTAATCTTTTAAACAAATAGTTAATATTGCAACCTAAGAAGATGAGTTTTCAAAAGAAATTTGAATTTACATAGAAATATGTAACTGTTCATACATAAAAAAACGAAGTTTCAAAAAAATGGTTAAATTATTATTAATTTTTTAACAAAATAAAAATAATAATATTTCAATGAAATAAGATTACATTTCTACTAAAAGAGATGAATTTTAAAATCAAAAAGACAAACTTTCAAATAAATAGTTAAATTTTTCTTAAAAAGATGAAGTTTTAGATAAAAAAGGAGAGTTTAAATTTTAGATTTAAAAAAAAATGAATTTTCAATCAAATACTAATTTTTAAGCCAAAAACGAATTTTTTTAAAAACAGTTGCATTTTTAATCGAATTTTTTTTTAATAGAAAACAATTGAATTAATTCAAAAACATAAATTTTCAACAAACCATTGATTTTTTAACTAAAAACAAAAAGGTTTAAATTCCGAAGGCATAAATAAATGAATTTTCAATGAAATAGTAAAATTTTTAACCAAATAGATGAATTTTTGAGCCAAAGACCAATTTTTCTGTAAAATAGTGTAATTTTTAACAAAAATTTGAATTTTCAATTCGGAAATACAGATTTTTAAGAAAAAAGGTAAATTTATAAGCAAAGAACATAACTTTCAACTAAAATGATGAATCTTCAACAACAACAAAAATAATTTTTAACAAAGAAACTCAAACCTGAATCAAAGAAGATTAATTTTCAATAAAATAGTTGCATTTTTGTCCAAAAAAGATGAAATTCCTACTAAAACAGATTTATATAGAAAGTAGAAAGACTAATTAAAAAAAAATTGTTGAGTTTCAAACCAAGAAAGATTTTAGTTCAATTTTCAATATAAAAATATTATTTTTATACAAAACGGTAATTCTCTACCTCTCTAGTAAAATTCTCAACTAAAAATATAATCAACAGGCGAAAATAAATAAATTACTAACAGAAAAATTATATCGAAGTGAATTTTTATGAAAGGATTAAAACAATCTCAAATCTTTCATTTATTATTCTTGCAAATTATTTTAATTGCCTCTAATACGAATTCTCTTGATTTTGAAATATTTTTTTCAAAATCCTAAACATTTTCCCCGGCCTTCTAGGTTTTTTCCGACTAAAAATTTAGATCACAACTGAAAATAAAATTGCGCTAAAATTACATCGTTTTTCTTCTGGCCAGGAACAGAAGAATGAATTTCGCGTAATTTACGTTTAACTTTTTTTTCATCGAAATAAATTTATTCGGCTTTGCTCAATTACTCCTCAATTAGGAAATTTCATTTTGCTAGGATGTGTGTGGTATTTTGTCTTTTTAGCGAAGCCCGGCGTAATTGTGCGTGAAAAAGGCAGACAATCGAAGTGAAGCTTCACGCGTCCGCTATCCACTCACTAAATTAATTTTCTCTTAGCGGTTCATTACACTTTACAATTGCACAGAGAGATCCCAAATTAGAATCAGAATAAGTGCGAAAATCGCTTGATCAAAATACAAAATTTTTTAACCATCTTGCTTAATTAGGAAAAAATTAATTTTTTTAGACAATTGTGAGAAACGAATTTTGCGTAAACATTATCCCCGCATCAAATTATAACTAACCTGCATCTTTATCCTATTAGGTAAATAAGGACATTTTTAAAATTGGACTATCGCCTCTGCATATTTTGCGCATTAAATAAATGAAGACAGGATTTTAAAAAAATTAATTTATTATATATACGAAGGCAATGCGTTCTCCTTGTTTGTCTCATAATGCTAGTAATTACAGTAATAAATAACCTTGAAGCTGGGTAAGCAAAATTCGTTTCTCACAATTGTGCAATACCATTTTATAAAGTGATCGAGACAATTCTAAAAATTTAACACGGCCACAAACGGGTATTGCGCAATTGTGAGTAGAAAATGTTGAGTAAACAACTTCAAGGTTATTTACTTTCACGATTAGAATATTTATGAGAAAAGCAGGGATGATTTATTGCTTTCTTATGGATAATACATTTGAATAAAGAAATTCCGGTACTTATTTATTTAATGCGCAAAAACGGCAGGTGTACAAGTTTGTCATTTTCTATGTGATAAGTATGACATTCTATTTTTTCCATTAATTTGATTTATTCCTTTCTCTCTAAATGACAAATTTAGGACAGCATTCATTAGAAAACATATTTATAGACAAAACAAAATTCTATAATTACTCCGAATCAAATTGCACTTGCACACCTGAATCTGTTGCGCATTAAATACAAAAACAGGGATTTTATAAATAAATTTCTTATCGATAAGAAAGAAATAAAAAATCCTTGTTTTTTTCATAAAAATACTATTTAAGATAATAAATAACATTGAAGCATCGACACAAACAGGTGGTGTACAATTTTTAGTAACGAATTTGGCGTAAACACCTTTAAGGTAATATAATATTTCGATCAGTATAGTAATGAGAAAAACACGGATAATTTATTACTTCCTTATGGATAATACATTTAAATAAGAAACTCCTGCCTCTATTTATTTAATGCGCAAAAAATGCAGGTCTACAAGTATAATTTGATATGGGGTAAATATTAAATATGTCTATCTCTATAAGTTTGATTTATAGCTATTTATAGCTCAAAATCAAATTTCGCTTGTATAACTATATTCTTTGCGCATGAAATAAATTAAGACAAGAATTTTTCAAATAAATGCATTATCTATAAGAAAGAATGAAAAATTTTCTGTTTTCCCATAGCTAAACTAATTAGGATAATAAATAACCTTGAGGTTCTTTAAGCAAAAGTCGTTTCTCATAATTGCGCACTACCAATTTATGAAGTGAACCGAGATAATTTTAAAAATTTAGCACGAAAAAAAACGGGTCTTGCGCAACTGTTAGTAACGACTTTTAAGTAAAAACTGTAGGGTTATTTACTATATCAATTGGTATAGCAATAAGAAAAACAAGGATGATTTAATTTATTCCTTTCTTATAGATAATAATTTTAATACAAAATTTCTGTCTTTATTTATTTAATGAGCAAAAGATTGGCATTTTTTGCGCATTAAATAAATAAAGACAAGAATTTGTTAAATAAATGTATTATCTACAAGAAAGACATATATCATCCTGGTTTTGCTCATAACTATAGTAATCGAGATAGTAAATACCCTTGAAGTTGTTTACGCAAATTTCCTTTCTCACAACTGTGCAACATTTTTTAATGACAACATCCTGAACATTCTAGAAAGTTACTTTTTTAACCATTCCGAAAATATTTCTGAAACGACAACAGAACAATAATTTTAAAGCCTAGTCGGAAAAAGTAAAATTTTTCCGTCTGAGAAGACTTGTTTCAGAAACTTTAGTAAATTCACGCAGATGAAATATTATTTAAATTTAATACAATCATTTTTCCCAGCGTATAAATTTCTCCACTTTCATATTTACTCAATTTCTCTAGAGTTTCTGGTTGAAAAGGATCGTCAATATGCATGAAAAAAGGGAAATTTAGGGAGCTCTTACGTTTGGGATGAGCAGCGAACAGATTCAATTCTAAATTCAATAACTTTTATAACGATTCTAGTAATTCATTTTCAAACCCGTAACCCGGAAGTTTCGAAGAGGACGAAGAACCCTATCCCGAAATCGCTTCAATAGGAGAGCTCTCAAGATCTCGTAAAATCCCAAACTGAACGAGTCTTCTTAGTCACGTTATCATCAAGCCTGAGAGAATCGTCCGGAAGTTATGAAATACCGGGAAGGAAATGAATTTGGGTTTCAATCAGTACTTGCTGAGACTCGGGTGCTTTTTTTTGGGGCTTTTTGGCTACTCTCAAAAAAACCCCTTTGGTGGAATTATGCGTGATTTCTTTGTGTAATCATCATCGTGATCTTGTCCCCTCTTTGAATACTTATCTTCGAGTCCTTCTCTACCACCCCCTAAACTTCACATCTCTCAAACCCGTTTTAACTTTAACCCTCCAGGGTCGCTGACGAGCTACTCGCGAGCTTTATCTAACTTTCCTCGACAACTCGCATCATTTCTAACCCTGTCCACCCACCACCCTTCGCTTTTCTCTAGTGGGTTAGTCTCCCTATCTCATCAAGGTCGATACTTTCTGAATAAAAGCCTTTGAATTGTGTCGACCAGATTAGAGCAGCCAGAAAGTTTCTTAATCGCCTCCTCCCTTTTCGTTCCAGCCCCGAGATTTTGAATCATTAAGCGGAAAAAACGTATCGGTAAAAAAAGTCAAGAAGTTGTAGCTGGGCCCCGAAAATGAGAGAAAAAAAAAGGAAATATTTTACAAAAAGTTTCTGAAATGTTGAGAATCGATTATAAAAAGAAATTTTTTATTCGTGCGATTTAAGATAGATAACTTAAAAATTCGCTACTTTGCGTAAACCACTAGTGCGTCGCACACGCGTCACACTTTTAATAAAGCGTGTGTGGAGACCACGTGCCGAAGATCGCAGTTCCCAGTTTCTAGATTTGTGTTAGCCAACTTGTGAGTTTTACGAAACTTTATTCCCAATCATTTCAAACATTTTTGTAATTAGTGACGAAAGAAAAAGTGATAAATTGTTTTTGAATTTTCACAACGAGTTCAGTAATTCTTTCTTAAAGTTCACAGATTATGCAAAGCATCTTTTTAATTTTCAAAGAGAAATCCCCCCATATAAGATACCATAAGATTTACTCTGATCTGCTCATTAATTTTGTTAATTAAATTAACGTGGAACCTTAATCAAATTAGTTTTAGAAAATAAAATTTGTTAATAATAATAAGCAGTTGAATACTTAATTATTCAGTCTTACAAATTTAAAATTTAATAATTACTTTAGAATCACTAAAGTCGCATACAAACTTTGAAACAAATAATATAATTCAATAATAAAATCCAAATTTTTTGTTTAAAACCCTTTTTTCGTTGAAACGTTATTTTTTATTGAGAATTCATCTGTTCTGGATAAAAATTTTATTTTTATGTTGAAAATTTAATTATTTTGTTGAAAAATCAACAGTTTTGTAGCAAATCCAGCTTGTTGATTTGAAAATTAATATCCTGCGGTAGAAGTATCAATTTGGTATTGGTTAAAAATTTAACTATTTTGTTGAATTCAACTGTATTCAATCCAAATTAAAAAAAATGTAACTACTTTCTTAAAAATTCATTTTTATAGTCAGAGATTTATTATTTTAATTAATAATTCACATCTTTGCTCAATAATTTAATTGATTTGTTGAAATTTTTTTTATAATTTTTTAATAATTAGACTTTTAAATAAAAATTTAACTATTTCATTTTTTGGTTGAAAATTTAGATTTATTAGTTCAAACGCAAATATTAGATTTAAAATTAATCTGCTTGTTGAAAAATCGTTTTTTTGATAGAAAAATATTCTTCTTGGTTGCATTTTTTTTTTAATTCAGATAATTGATTAAAACTTAATTTTTTTGGTTGATGATTCATAATTTTAGTTAAAAATCATTTCTTTGTTTCAAATTTGCCTTTTTTTAAAAAATTAACCATCTTGCCAGAAAATCAATTAATTTTTTTTAAATTCAAATTATTTGGTTAAAACTTCATTTTTTGGTTGAAGATTCATAATTTCAGTTAAAAATAATTTCTTTAGTTGAAAATTTGCGTATTTTGTAAAAAATTAATCTTTTTGGTTGCAAATTCACTATTTCGGTTTATAATTTAACTATTTTGCTGAAATATTGTATTTTTTTGTTGTTAAAAATCTCGCTTGTTACTGAAAAATTTTTTTTATCAAAACTCAACTATTTCGTTGAATATTCACCTTTTCCTTTCAAAATACGTATCTTTTATAGAAAATTAATCTTCTTGGTTGAAAATTCATTTTTTTGGTTAAAAATTCATTACCTTTGTTGAGAATGTAAACATTTTCTTGAAATATCATTTTCTTTTTTTAAGAATTCACGTTTTTGAATAAAAATTTATCTGTTTGGGTTCAATATTTATTATTTTAGTTCGAAATTATTTCATTCATTATTGCTTTGTTAAAATTGTCATTTTTGGCTCAAATCTTTTTTTTCGGTTTAAAATTTAACTATTTCGTGGAAAATTCACGGTTGTGAAAATTCATCGTTAAGAATCATTGTCGTGAAAAATTATATTTTTTGGTTGAAAATTTAATCCGTTTTTTAAAAAATCAACAATTTTGTCAAAAATGCATCGTTTTGGATAAAAATACAACTGATTTGTAAGCAAATTCATTTTACCTAATGGAAAATTAAAAAATTTGATTTAATTTTTTTCTCTTTCAACTATTGAAAACATTATTAAATTTTGTTGAAAATTTGTTGTAATATATCTGGATTTATTAATTTTATAGTAAAATTTTGTCTTACTTAACATCTTCTTAAAGAGGTCAGATCAAGAGGTAAAGATCTTAAAGAGGTTTGAAATTTTTCTTGGAATTCACCTTGAATTCTTTTTAAAGCTTTGGAATTCTCTTTGAATTTTTTAATTTACTTTGAATTGCATTGAATTT
>NC_046663.1:19982917-20002444 GCF_010883055.1 Belonocnema kinseyi
GATCAGAGGCAACTTTTCGCTACACAGTTGAGAATGTCTCGAAGATGAAAGATTCTCAACTCTCGCCACCATGCTACGTTCGAAATTTACCCTGGAAGATAACGAAGATAACCTGGAAAGATAACCCTGGTTCGTTGCAGTTTGAAAAATGTTGCATCAAATTATTGTGGTCAAAGCGAACTCGGTTGCTGGTCAATGATTGACCATTATTGTGTAAATTCGTTATTGCACACGAAGAGTCACTTTGTTTTAATAATCAGACCGATTTTCGAAAAAAAAATCGGAATCAACTTTTTGAATCGCGATAGCAGATTTAAATTTAATATTTTCAAGAGTTAATCTGACGTTTTACACAAATCAATATAAGCTGAATGGAAATGGGTTAGTACTGATAGAAATACTGAGTTAACTGCTATTTCTATCAAATATCGACATTTGCCATTAATAGATTGCTCTTCCATTCACGTTGAAATCTATACTGTTTATGCAACTGCCCTTTCAATGAACCATCAACTTTCGTAAATTAAAAGACGACTAGCGATCACGTAAAACCGAAGAAAATGAATCCAATGTTTTCAAATTTTACGAAAAATAAAAATGTCTAATTTATTTATTATAACGATTAAAAAAAACTTTACTACAATAAAAGAAGAATTTTCAATCGGAAAGGACGAATTTTTACCAAAACAATTGAAGTATCAATCAAAGGAGATGACTTTTTGACAAAATAGTTTAATTTTCAGAAAAAAAAGTTTTTAAAACAAAATTGTTAATTTTTCATTAATAAAAACTTTCTTTCAATAAAAAACAGAAAAAAACTTAAATTAACAATAAAAAATATGAACTTGCAAAGAAAAAGAATAATGTAATAACAGGTATTTTAAACGGAAAATATTTTAATTTTAAAGAAAAAGCAGTTCAATTTAACAAACAAAATAATCATTTTAAAACAGTTACATTTTTAAGCAAAAAAGATTAAATTTCTACCCAAAGAGATGAATTTTTCAACCCAAAAGTCGAATTTTCAACAAATTATTTAGTTTTCAACCAACAAATATTTTACTTCAATCTTCAACATCAAAATAAGAATTTTCAATGAAAAAGTGAATCGCAGCCAAGGAAGATTAATTTTTCATAAAATAGTATCATTTTTGTTTAAAAGTGATAACATTTTTGTACTAAAAAAGATTAGTTTTTAAAGCAGAAAGATAATTTTTTTTTAACAGTAGAATTTTTAAACAAGAAAGATCGCAGTTGAATTTTCAACCAAGAAAGATATCAGTTGAATTTTCGACCAGTAAAATATGAATTTTTAAGAAAAAGTAATTTTTCTATCAAAATATTCGAATTTTCAACCGAATAAAAAAAATTCTAATGAAAAATATAATTTTCAGAAGGAAGTTACTGAAAAAAAACAAACATAAATTCAAGTCAAATAAATTACGAAACAAGAATATTATGTCAGGATCGGAAATACGCAAATACGCTTGGACATGTTTAGTCATATCTCAGGAACCCGTAAAGATTTTTGAGATTTTATTAGCTCAAATTAAAGCTAATACTTCAAGAAATGCACAACCTAAATTTCACATTTTTTCTACAACTTTCCTGAGTTGTATCACAAGTTGAAATAAAAGGCTCGAAAAGCAGATTCGAACGAGCGCTCGAGCAGTATGCAAGGAGTGGGGATCATCCCCACTCCTACCTACTGCTCGAGCGCTCGTTCCTTTCTGCTTTCCAAGCCCTAAATTGCTTTAAAAAATTCTTAAAAGTCTTTTACCTTATTGAAAAACTTCTCGTTGTGATATAATCTCTTCAAAAAGTCTAAAATATCTCTACCAGAGTTCATTCAACTTAAAATTTCATGAGCTATCTAAACGTTTTAAAAAAAAAACTCTCTAGCCTCATTTCCGACCAAGCAATCGTATGGCAATGTCATCAGTGACTTTTAGTACCTCGGTCTAGCCCTCTAGATAATTTCTGGCGGTAGTGTATCTCTAATCGAAATTGCCTGACTTTCCCTGATCAATAAAATTCCCTGATTTCATATTTTTCTCTGAGCGACGGCCACCCTGAATTTAGTATTTAGCAATTCCCATTCGTCACGAACCGCGTAAAATTCGCATCGCGAGTAATGCACTATCTTCTCCGCTAAAGGATATGACCATAAATCTCGAGGGTACCTCATTGCTCGGTGCAACACAATAGTGTCGTGGTACTTGGTTTAGAATATGCCTGGAATAGCAGTTTTATCGCGTCACGATTTACGATTGGTAGTCGCGCAATTCACTTATACTTCTCAATACTTGACCAAGGACTCTACCCTGGGGAGATCCCGGCAACTTGTAGAAAGAACTTTCTCTTACCTGCAACAAAAAAGAGAAGCCAATTTATTACAAGAAGTTTATTTCACACGATTGGGAAAAGAACAGTGGGCGAATTAAAAATAAAAATAGAAATTAGGGCGAAAATCAAATTAATGGCTTATTTGTCTGAACATTTGGTCAGAGAAGTGGAAAACTGCAAAAAAGGGAGGGTCCAAATATTACGTGATGCTATCGTCAGTGATTTTTTATTCATCGCTTCTCTCTTGTTATTTTTTTTAAAACGCCCACATGTGATATATGTAGGATAGAGACCGTACTTTAATTAATTATTAATTATATAATTACGTAACAACTCAGGGGGGGGGGTATAACATTTTTTTACGGTTCGTTACGTTAAGGGGTAGAGGGTACTTCACTCGTGTACGTAATTTTTTCAAATTTTCAAAAACTTTATCCTGTAGATTATCTTTTTACTTATGAATTTTTATATTTTTTTCGAAATGTTTTTTTTTTGGTTAAAAATGTAACGCTTCTTGTGGAATATTAACAGTTTGTTTAAAATTTATATTTTTTTGTTGAAAAGTCAACTAAAATGCTTTTGGGCTGAAAAATATTTTTTTTGAACATTTGTCTTTTCGATGTAAAATAATCTTTTTTGTAGAAATATTGTATCTTTCTTGGATAAAAATGCAACTGTTTTGTTGAAAATTCAATTGAAATCTTTCTGAATAAAAATTCAAATCTTTTTTAAAAATGTGTCTTTTTGATTTAAAAACTCATCTCTTTTAGTAGAATTTTCATTTTTCTTGGACAAAAATGCAACTGTTTGGTTGAAAATAACAATCTTTTAAAAAGCCATACTTTTTAGTTGAAAATTGGAATATTTAGCAGAAAATGATTTTATTGATTAAAACGCTTCTTTTAGATTTTTGAAAGTGGACTGGAATCTTCTTTGAATACAAATTTAACTATTATTTTTACAAATTTAAGTATTTTTTTAAGTTTTCTTTTAAATTCATCTGTTTTAATTTTAAATTCTAATACTTTGTTTGAAATTTATATATTTTATAAAAAATTTACTTTTTACTTAAAATTTATATTTTGGTGTTGAAAAATGAACAGAAATATTTTCTGGGTGAAAGCTAAACTGTTTTAAAAAAAATTGTCTGTGTTGATTGAAAATTCATCTGTTTTAATAAAATTTCATCTTTCTTAAAAAAAAATGCAATTATGTATTCGGTGGAAAACTTATCCGTCTTGTTTAAAATTAATTCTTTTTAGTTGCAAAAATTGGTCTTTTTGGATTGAAAATTCAATGTTTTTCGTAGAAACAAATTTTTTGTTAAAAAACTCATATTTTGACTTTGCCAAGTCAACTGGAATATTTTTCTGGGTGAAAATTCAACTTATAAAAAACATTTTTTTATAGAAATGCAACTATTTGGTAGAGAATTCAACAATTTTTGAAAAAGTCATACTTTTTGGTTAAAAATTCCTCTTTTTGGATTGAAAATTCAATTTTTCCGTAGAAATGTTTTTTGTTTAAACATTCATAGCTTGATTTTAAAAAGTCCACTGAAATATGTGTTAACATAAAAGTCAACTATTTTGTTGACAATTTATCGTTTTGATTTAAAAATTCACCTGTTTTAGTAGAAAATTAATTATTTTTAATGAAAATGCAACATTTTGGTTAAAAATTCTTTTTATTTTCTTGAGTATTAACTAATTTTTTTGTTGAAGATTTTAAATTTTAGTTTGAAATTTATCTCTTAGGTTGAAAGTTTAAATATTTGTTCTAAAATTAAAATTTCTTAATCGAAAATTCATCTATTTAAGTAAAAGTTTAACTACGTTGCTAAAAAAAATTTTTCATTAAGGCTTATATCTTTGGTTAAAAATTTAACTGTTTAGTGGAAACTTATTTTTTTTTTTTGGTTTGAAATTAATTTTTAGCTGAAAAGGTAACTTTTACATTTTTTAAGATTAATCATTTTTAGATTAAAATTCTCCTTTTTTTGTTTTACTTATTTATTTTACTTTTTTTTCTTTGTCCTATTTATTCTCTAAAGTCATCTATTTTAATTATTAAACAAAATTGATTAAACATTTAAAAAATAAAATACATTTTTAACATTTTGTTCTTTATTTAAAAAAACTATGATATAAAATTATTAAATTGGGGATATTAAAAAATGTTATACAATTTTTTGTTAAATGTTACATTGTATCAATGACAAATTAAATAAAAATAATTAAAAGTGTTCAACAATTAAGATAAACTCTATTTCTTCCTTGAGTGAAAAATCTTTATTTGTTAAAAGTTCGTCGTTTTCGATTTAAAATTCTTTTTTTTTGTTGTAAGCCAGTAAAAAATAATTGTTTAAATTTATCATTTACTGATCCTTTTATTACAATCAAAGAAATTTAAATAAGATTAAAATCCAATTTAAAATCTTATTTAACGTACAACAATCAAATTAATGTGCAGAATTCCTGAAAGTAAAACCAAGAATCCAACGACTAAATTTGGACAAACACCATAAAATTTTCCTGTTAAAATTTGAAAAAAATATATAACAAAAACACTTTTTTCTCCTAAAAAAAAAAGAAAATAATTTTTCTGTTTGTACAAAAATAGAAGAGGAAAGAAAAATGAGAAGACAACCAACCAAATTCTCTTTCCTTCTCATTTTTATTTCTTTCGTCTTTTTTACGCTTATTATTATTATCAAATAACAACAAAAAGACAAAAAAATGTGAAAAATAACAACTTTTTTTTTAGGAGAAAAAAGCGTTTTTTTTTTAAATTTTTTTCCAAATTTCAACAGGAACATTTTATCGTGGTTGTCCAAATTCGGTCGTTGGATTCTTGGTTTTATTTTCAGAAATTCTGCAATTTAATTTGATTGTTGGACGTTAAACAGGATTTTAAATTGGATTTCAAACTTATTTAAATTTCTTTAATTGTAATAATAGGATCAGTTAAGGATAAATTAAAAAAATTATTTTTTACTATTTTACTGGTCTATTATTCTTGGAGAAACAAGAAAAAATTTGCCTCAGCCCGGATTCGAAGCCTGAACGGAATGCAAACAATTTAAATGTAATTTGTTTAATCAGTATCACTTCAATGTAATTCCACTTTCTCATTTCGCTTTACATAATAAGACGCATTTCATTTTCTAATAACTCAGAATGTAATGCACATACAATTTGGTACTTGAAAATGAAAATCACTTTAATTAGTCGACAAGTGTTCAAAGATAGTGTGACATGTACAGTAGCTGTATATATATATCTTGGGAAACTAGGAACTTTAACAAACTCGATGTGTTGCACTGTCTCGTCATTCAAAGTTGATTTAACTATACGCAAACTCAAATTACTTGATGAGCACTTTAGAGCGATTTATTTTGATGAAGCGTGTATGAGTGATAGTTGTTGTATAATCGAGTTTTTAAGAAAAAATTAATTTTATAACAAAAAATATTATTTCACCTAACTCTAGAAATTTTTATAATTTTGTAAAAAATTCCTACTGCTAGAAAGTTAGTGAAGACCTAAACTAAGCGCGCACAGTTTTGGCATCGTCGATTTTTAATAACAAAATAAAGTTACGAAAAAAAGCACTGATGCATCTTTTTTTTATTTATTGTTTTAACTACAATCTTCTCCATGGACGCGACTGTCTATGAACAAGAGTTTAGTTGCTATTGGCTTTTTGGCTTAGCGTACACCTTTCAATTTTTTAAAACAAAAATTTAATTTAATAAACACGTTTAATTTCTCTCTCAATTTTTTATTTTTCAGAGCTTTCAAGGCGGGCCGAGAATAGAGCTTTTTTTGCCCTAAGGCGCACTTCTACAACTTTTTTGGCCCTAGGGCAGAAACGGTGATTTTACGCCCGCCGCGCAATAAAAAAAAATCCGAATTTCTAACGCCGTGCGGAAAAGTGCGTGCTCAGCCCTCAGCGTCTTTTTTTTCTTAGCCAAAAATATAGTTCAACGTTTTAAAATTGTTGAAAAAAGTAAAAAAAAAATTGTATTTGGAAAAAAATTCCAATAAATTTGAAAAAAAAATTTTTAAGATTTTGAAATAAAACTTTAAAGATTTTTAAGAATTTTTAAAGGTTATAGTATAATACAACATTTTTCTCAAGATTCCAGGAAAATTTTCAATAGATTCTTCATTTTGAACAAAAAATTTAATACTGTATTGACAAAGATTTTAAAGCAATATTTTTTTATGGATTACAAAATTATATGAAAAATACCAATAAGTTTAAAACCTATTTAGAAGTTTGAAAAGTTACGAAAGCAATTTTAAACTTGAAAAATTTTTAAGAAATGTAAAACAAACTTTAGATCTTTGAAGATTTCGAGCAAAATATTTTTAAGTTTTTATAGAATTTTGAAAGGTTTAAAGAGAAGTGAAAAACTTTCTGAAGAGTTCGGGGAAAATTTGAGGTAATATTTTATTTTGAAAATATATTTAAAAAGAATATTTAAAAATATTTTTAAACATTTTCAAAGATCTTCAAAATTTCAAATAAGAATCGGGAAGATTTTAAGGAAAATGAGTTTAATTTCGAAGAATTTTTTTTAAATTCCAGGAAAAATGCTAATAATTATTAGCAATTTTAAGAGAATATTTAAAAAGGTTTTTAAACGTTAAACAAGATTTCTAAAAAGTCGTGAATATCTTTTATATACAAAAATTTGCTTCAAATTTTTTAAAATATATATTGACGTACTTAATAAAATCATATTTATGAAATTTTTAAGAAAATAGAAAAGAAACTTTGAAAATAAATAACAATTCGAATTTTTATTTAGAATTATACATTACTTTTACCTTAAAAGTAGAATTTACTTAACAATCTTTTTCTTTCCTGACTGAAGAATCCTTTTTGGTTGAAATTTCAACTATTTTGTAAAAAAATTCGTCTTTTTGAATGCATTTAATTAATATTTTTCATTAAGAAATCATCTTTTTTTGTTATAAATTCAACTATTTTGTTAAAAATTAACTTGTTTGGTTGAATATTGATAATTTCAGTTAAAAATTCAGTTCTTTAATTGGAAATTAACTATTTTATTAATAAATCTTCTTCTTTTTTATAAACTGAGAACACTTCTTAAATTTAAAGTTAAATTATTTTTAAATACATTAATATTTCGTAAAATGATTCGAAATTCTATTTCAAAATCTTTAAAAATCTACATGTTGTTTTAAAATTTTTCAAATTTAAAATTATTTTTGAAAATTTTTTAGAACTTCTAAGCATCTTTTAAAATGATTTGAATTTTTCCTCATTCATTTTTTTAAATCCTGCCAAATCAAAGAAATTTTCTTTAAATCTTCCGCATTCATTTTGATAATTTTGTAAACCTTTCTAAATATTTGTAATTATCATCTTAAAATTAATTTTTTTATTATAAAATCATTTTTAATTTTCCTAGGAATTTTGTTTATTCTTCTGAAGCTTTTCAAAATTCTTAAGCAGTTTCTAATTTTTTTTGTAATTAAACTATTTAAAAGGTCCTATATATCAAAATTTAATGGTTTGTCTTAAAAATTAATTTTCAAAAAATAAAACAATTGAAATTTTAACGTTTAAAGTTTACTTTTGTTTAGTTTTGAATATTTAATTTAGAATTACTGAACTTAAAAGAACATTAAGATATTTCTAAATATTAAGTAACTGTTCCTTTTCTTAATTAAAAAATTTCAAATTGAATGGTTTAAAGATTGAATTTTCAGACTAAAAAAATATTTGAAATTTAATAAAAGACTTTAATGACATATGAATGTATTGTTTTGAAGTTATTTAAAAATTAAAAATAGTTTATAAGGTTTCAAACGGGCCTTTGCATTTGTTTAACTAATGAGACTTTCAAATTGAAACACTTTAATTTTTAACGTTAAAATAAATTTAACTTTAAAGAATCATTAATTAATTTATGATGACAGTTGGTAAACTACAAACGTTTTTTTTTTAAATCTTAGATTTTAAAAGCCTCTAATTTTTAATTGTTTAAGTCTTCAAAATGGCATTTAAAGATCTTTAAATTAAAATGTACGCGTGAAAATTAAAATCTAAAATGAATTTTTTTTAAGTGAATAGTTTTCTAATTACGTGTTCGGAACCGAATGATGTAATAATTGAAAAGTATAACAAATGAACAAATTATTTAACACTCAAACGGTACACTGGTGCGAATTCGCACCCGAAGTTTTTTCACTTTATTGGTATTTACGCAAACACATCTGCAGCGGATTATCCCCACATATGTTCAATTTATGTGTTAAATATGTGTGATATATGCTAGATGTTTATTATATGATCAATATATTAAATAATTAATTTTAATATTGTAAACAAACCATTTCGCACCAGTGTACCGTTTACGTATGCTGGGTTGGAATGTACCGTCTGAGGAATAAAAAACGGTTGAAATCAATGTTGAAGAGATTTTTTTTCTTAAAATTATAAGATACCCGTTCAAAAAAAAATTTCACTGTCATTTCTTAGTTTTTTTTCGGTTTCCCGGTCCAGCGACGACCCTGTAAAATTATATTTATATAACCTTAAAAAACCAACGACATTGGCTGCGCGGTGAATTTCAACTTGGGAAGACTCCGGAGGCTAAGCAATTTTGAAGCGGTTTTCTGCAGTTTTCCCCTCCCCTGTCCAAAACGTCCAGGAAAATTCGTGATTAAATTTATACAGTGATAAAAAAAGAATAAGAACCTTACAATCAAATAAACTGACTATGCTACCATAATGCAAAAAATGATAATTCTATTCAGATGACAAATAACGGAAAATTGACACTGAATCATCGATCACTACCTCTGACTCATTGTGTCGATGCACATCGAAATTGCGGGGACCGAGCTCGATGAGCAATTTTATAGACACGTCGATAAAATTACTTTCAGATGTGTCACTTCCCTTCTTGATAAGGAAATCTCATACTCAGAATAAAAATCCGTCAAACAATTTACAACCTTAGGGGCCATACTTAAATTACGTAACGAATTATAGACCTTCTCTTAACCCCCCCCACCCTGGTAACAGGCTGCAACAAAATATTTCTACCCCCCCCCCCTCTTTTTGTACTTAAATTATAGTCTCCAGAAATATTTTGCTATTTATTGCTAGTAAAATTGGGCAGTGTCCGAGGACTTCATTTTTAAAATTCCCTGACTTTCCTTGACTAATTTTTCATTTTCTTTGTACATGAACATTCAAATACTAGCATTTTAATCTTGTAATACGTTTAATTTGGAATCTGTTACCAACGGAATAAAACCTATTTCAGATATCAATTTAAAATTTCCAAATTTATTAATTTACTTTAAACAAAAAATCTCTTTTCTACCATAAAAAAATGGCTTTTTGACAAAACACTTGAATTTACAAAAAAATAATTAGATTTTTTACTTCATAGTTTAATTTTCAACCTACAAATTCAAAATCCCAACAAAAAAGTGTCACAGTTTATACTTCAATTAAAAAAGATTAAATTTATACATAACAAAAAAAATTTTTTACCAAAAGACGAACTTTCTCTACAATAATTGAATTTTTAAACCAAAAATATGATTTTCCAGCAAAAGATTTTCCACAAAACTGATAAACTTTTACCCAACAAGCATGTAATTTCAAACCAAGAAAACTTTTTTTCCCAAAGAGAATTTTTACCTAAAAAAAATCAATCTTAAAATAACGGAAAAGTTACATTTACAGTAGAAAAATAAATTTAAAAAAAGGCTTTTTGACTAAACATTTACATTTTCAACGAAAGACATAAAACCTCAATGGAAAAAATAAATTTTTAACAATATAGTTTAACCTTTATATTTCTACCAAAATATTTGAATGTTCAAGCAATGAAGAATAATTTTAAACCAAAGAGTTGCATTTTTATTTTAAAAAAAATAATTGAATTTTCTCCTAAATTTTAAATCTAAATTAACTAATTAATTAATTCATTTACTTTTAATTCATTTTTAAATTTCCACTAAAAAATATGAGTTTTTAACAAAAAAATATGACTTTTTAACAAGATTGTTAAATTTTTAATGAAACAGTTGCATTTTTATTTTTTAAAAAATGGGAAATCTACTAATTCTGGTAAATTTTAAATTAAAAGGAATAATTTTCCAAAAATTAGTTGAATTTTTATGCAAAAAAGATTCCAGTTGACTTTTCGAGAAGCAAAATATGAATTAACAAAAAAAAAAGTATCCAATAAAAAAATCTAACTGTTAAATTCTCAACAAATTGGTTCAACTTCCAGCAAAAAAGAGAAATTTTTACAAAATATATCAATATTAAAAAAATTATATCTTAACAAAGAGATTGGACCTAATCATTCAAACAAAATAGTTGAATAAAAAGAAGAATTTTCAACAAAAAAGTTGTATTTTCATTGAAAAAAAATGAAATTTCTAATGAAACAGATTCATTTTGAAATCAAAAAGATAAATTTTCAAACAAAAACAGCTGAATTTTCCGTTAAAAAGGATTACAGTTGTCTTATCACGATCAAAAGTTAAATTAAAAAAAAAGGTTCTACGAAAAAAATGAATTTTTAACCAAAAAGTTTGAGGTTTTAACCAAATTTTAGAATTCTCTACCAAATAGTTTTGTATTGTTATCCATAAAGATAAAATTTTTCATAAAACAGATGAACTTTTAATAAAAAACGACGAATTTTTTTGTAATGTTCAACTTTCAGCTAGAAAATATTTCAGTTCATTTTTAAATACAAAATATAAATGTTAATTAAAAAGTAAAATTTATACGAAATAGTCCAAATTTGAACAAAAAAGTAGAATTTTCTACTAAAAAGTATGAATATTTAACAATATATTTTAATTTTCAACCAAACAGTTATACCTTCATCCAAGAAAGAGAACATTTCTTTTAAAATAGATGAATTTTCAATTAAAAAAAAATTTCAACAAAGTAGTTGAATTTCCATCCAGAAAAGATTTGTGTTCTCTTTTAAAAACTATTATATTAAATTTAAACAAAAGAGTAATTTTTTATGAAATAGTTCAAGTTTTAACAAAATTCTACTGAAACAGGTGAATTAAAAAAAAGACAAATTAAAACAAAAAATAGTTGAATATTTATCCAAAAAGATTTAAATTGACTTTTCAACACAAAATACGAATTTTGAACAAAAATTTAATTTTCTAGGAAATAACTTAATTTTTAATAAAATATTTGCATTTTTATCCAAGAAAGATGCAATATTTGTACTAAAAAAGATGAATTTTTAAATCAGAAGGACAAATCAGAACAAATAGTTTTCATCCAAAAAAGATTTCAGTTGACTTATAAACAACAAAATGTAACTTTTAAACGAAAGATTAATATTTTACGAAGATTTGAATTTTTAAAAACAAAAGCACGAATTCTTAACAAAATGCTTTTTTAAAAAAATTCTTAAATTTTCAACTAAATAATAAAATTCATAACTAAAAGATAATCTTTAGGAGAAATTTTTTTTTCGATTCTGTAAAAATTTCGTAACAAATCGTAGCAAAATGCCCCCCCCCCCCCTGAGCTGTTACGTAATTTAAGTACGGTCCCTTAGCAAAAATGTCCGCTTAAATCGAAATTGTTGTGTGTGCTATCGACTAAAAGAATTTTTTAGAGAAGTACTCGGCTTTTTATTGTAGCTTTTAGACAGATTTAAAACGTACTTGAAAATACTGAACATCCATTCAAGAAGCATCAAAATTGCATTCCATTTTTTTTCTCGACAACATGCCACGCGATGCATTTTTACTCGACTTTGAATGGCAGTATTGTTTGCGGACTATGGTTTGTCGCCAATCATCGATCTCTTTGAAAAACACTGAAGTATTCATAACCTATCCCCAATATTCAGGAGTACAATGCGATGCACCAGACTGAAAAGGGCGATTCTGATCGGTCGACTATGTATTTAAGATAAGAGCTAAAGATGTACCCAGAAAAAATTGAATGAAAAAGTACTACCACTGCCACATGCATTAATCGCATGAGAAACAAGTAGGGTTCGAGATTAAAGTATAGGTTTCGAGATTGAAGTATAGGTTTCGAGATTGAAGTATAGGTTTCGAGATTAAAGTAGGTTTAGAGAGTCACAAAAGAGTGAACAGTGAAGAATAAACATATAACTAAGAAGATTACTAACAATAAGAAGGGAAACGAGGGTCGCATTCAAAGAAATACAAATCTTAAGACGTTCTGTTCGAATAAGTCTAAAAGCGAGCATCGTCAATCTAAACAAAATAAAAACGGTCCAAGCTTCTTTGAAGAGACAAATTCCCTATATTTATTTGAAAAGGTTGCGACAAAAAAACTTGAGTTTATTTCCTAAAGAATTTTTTTAATTAATATTAGAACAGGCCTCGGAATATTTTGGAAAATTAATGATAGAGTCAGGAGCGGCATCACTTCTTTTTGAAGTAACAAAATAGTTTCATTTATTTTTTTAATATTTGATAAAGGGGTTAACTATGTTTCAAATCGAAAATACAAGTAAATTTTGAAATGGTTTAAGAGAACAAAAAAAGTTCTTAAGAATCTTAAGATTTCTGGGACGATTTAGGATCATTTTTTACTTTGAAATGATAATTTTAACAGATTATTTCACAAGATTTCCAAAATTCTCAAAAAAAAAACTAAAAAGAATATTTTAAGGCATTTTTCTAATTATGTAGAATTATTATTAAGTTTTATGAAAAAAACAATTTTTTTTAAGGATTTTCAGAGTGTCTACTGTCTAATCAAATCCTGGAAAAAATTCCCTGACAATTTCAGATTTTTTCCAGGTATCTTAAAATTTTCACAGGTTTAATTTTTCATAGTATAAAACCATTCAAATAATTCGCCTTTTCTTAAAAAATCGACTCGAAATAGGTAAACAGTTTCGAGAGTTTATTATAAATAAAGCTTTTTCAGTTTTAATTATTATGTTTAGTTTAGAAAGCTTTGGAGAACTATATTAAAACATTGCATTTTTAACAAGATAGATTGATTTGAAAACAGTTAATTTTTTTAATGAAAAAGATCATTTTTATACCAAAAAATGAAATTGTTAAATTTTCATTTAAAAATAATAATATTCTACGAAGAAAAACAAAATTTCAACGAAACTCATTAGTTTTTACCTAAAAAGATGAATCTTCAACTGGAATATTTTTACTTTAAACCAAAAAAAGGAATTGTCATATAAAATGATAAATCTTAAACAGCGAAAGTTGAATTTGCAACAAAAAGATTAATTTTCCACTAAAAAGATTAAATATTGTCAAAAAAATAAGATTTTTCAACAAAATATATAAATTCTTAACCAAAAAATCAATTTTTAACCAAACAGTTGAATTTAAAAAAATTGCTTTTCAACCAAAATTAAAACATTAATTTTCAAGTTAAAAAAAATGTTGTTCCATAAAAACAATACTTTTCAACCTAAATGAGGATTTTTTGACTAAAATGATTGAAGCTTTAAATGAAATAGATGAATTTTATACCAGAAAGATGCATATTTAAAAAAACAGTTAAACTTTCGTTCAAAAAGTTTTATTTTCAACCAAATAAGATCCGATTTTTCAACAAAATACATCAATTTTAAACGAAATAGTTGAATTTACAACTGAAAAATACCAATTTTCAATCAAGTAATTAAATTGTTAATTGATAAAGATAAATCTTGAATTAAGCTGTTAAGTTGTCAAACGAAAAAATAAATCTTTAACTAAGATAGTTGAATTTCTACCAAAAAGACGAATTTTCAAAGAAATATATGAAGTTTTAAATTAAAAGATAAATTGTCAATCAAAAATTGAATATACACTTAAAGCTTCATTGAAAAAATATTAATTAAAAAAAAAAATTAAATTTTAACTACAATGATAATTTAAAAAATAATTTTAAAAATGTCTGTTAAGACTATTCTTGTTATTATTATAAACCAATTTAATAAACAAATGCATTATTCAGGGATTTATCGTCCGAAAAATTCGTTGTTTTCTATGTCAATTTTTTAAAAATTAGGAACCTCATGATAATTTCAGAAAAATTCATAATTTTTTGATTAATTTTATGTTTTTATTAAACAAATTTAATTAAAAAACACATTATTCGGGAATTTCTCGACGTAAAAACTAGTTTTTTTTTTTCAAAAACGGTCCTATTAATTTCAGAAAAAAGTACTTTTTTTTATTCAGTACTTACAGTTGGCGAACACAAGAGGGTTTAAATACAAGAAATGATTGAATACATTTAATAATTGTTATAAATAAATTCTATAGCATACGAAAAGTCGGGAAACTCACGAGTCTGAAATAATGCATTTGTTTATTAAATTTGTTAAAAAATCATTAGATTTATAAACAAATTATGAATTTTTTAAACTATCATAAGGGTTCCTAATGTAAAAACAATTAACATCGAAAAAAACGACTTTTCCTGACGATAAATACCTGAATAATGCATTTGTTTATTAAATTTGTTTATAATATTAACAAGAATAGTCATAAGAGAATATTTTTTCATTAAAATATTGTTTACATTCAAATTTCTTGCAATATAACTTAAAAAATTGTAATATTTCGTCATATTTATTTGTAAAAAAATTTAAAAACTAAATTAAAAATAAGGCTCGACAACTTTCTTTGAAATATTATCAGTTTTTTTTTAACCGGGAAATGACCGGGAAATTATTTCTTAACCGGGAATTTCACAAATTTTGTAGAAGAGAAATCTGTCCAAGTTCAAATTCAACATATTTTTAAATAATTAGTTGAATTTAAACCTTTTTCAATTATGATATCATTTAGTTTACAATGCGTGATGCAAAAATCTGTTACTTTAAAAATTCTTCATTTTAGATTTTTATTTTTAGGCGTATATTTAAGATTTAAAGAAATTTAAAGTGCAGTCTTGAATACTTACACAATTACAAATTAAAGGCGTTTATAGTTGAAATTTTTTGATAAGAAACAGTTTTATTTTATCAAGTGTAAATATAAATAAATGCATAAATAACTTTTTTAATGGATCTATATTTCAAGTATTAAAAACTAAACGCTAACTTTTTTGAGAAAATGATTATAAATTCGTTCAAAGATTAAGAATTTCCAGATTGATAAGGTTTCATTTTGAAATTCTTAGTTATCAAAAAATGTAAAGTTGCAATTCAAAATTTATCAACTATTTTCAACTTAGAAATAACTTCATAATATATTCGTAATTAATCGCTTTTAACTTGAACGTTTTTAATTAAGAAGAAGAATTACTTAATACTTAGCAACATTTAACTCTTAATTTAATACGAGTAAATTGAAGTCAAATATTTAAAAGTAAACAATTTGAATCTTATTTGTTTGACATAGAAAGCTTTGAATTGTTGAAATTTCGGAAAGCTTTTAAACTTTAAAAGTAAAAATGTTTAATGTTCTGTTTAAAAAAATTTTAATTTGTAAGCGAAATTGTTGAATTATTATGTACAAATAATAATTGAACACTTATTGTTTGTAGACATTATTTTAGTAATTTTAAGAGATATTTAGAAATTTTCAAAAGATTCAAAAATAATTTTAAAACTAATATGATGTCAAGTAATTTAAACGAAGTGTGTGGAAATTTTATTTAGAATTTCTCAACATATTTTGAAATGAATAAAATCTTTCCTAATATTAAAAAAAAATCCTGCATATTCAAAAAAAAAATCCTTAAAATCTTCCAGGTTTTATTTTTGGAAAATTCTGGAAATCTCTTAAAATCTTTTTAAATATTTTGTTAAAATAATTATGCACAATGAAAAATAATTTTAAACTTTCCTATAACTTTCTTTAAAATTTTATCAGCTTTAAAAAAAATCCAAATTGGTCCACAGGTTCAGCCCGAATCGTATTTCGAACTAAATAGAAAAGTTAAAGCTTCAGGGGATAAAAAATAATTTTTACGAGAAAATGTTTAGTATAAGTATATTTTTGTGAGTAAAGTTTTCCGGTCGTAGTGAAATATGCCATTAAGTCACCCACATCGATTTACTCGGTGTCCGCATGTCGTGTGAGTGGTGGTGGAAAAAATGTAATTTTTCAGATTATCACAAAGAGCATCTAACTGATGATCATCGTAAGCACTTACGACGTCACACAATTTTTCACCTTGCTATAATTTATGCATCCATAGTAGAGTGCTCATGGTAACAGCGTCACATTCTAACGACACTCGCGATAAAGCTTTCAGGAAGTGTTCAACCCCCCCCCCCCCCCCCCCCCCCCCCCCCCCCCCCCCCCCCCGAACACGGAATTTTAGATCAGCCTAGATATAAAATGACGCAGAGAAAGATTAGAAATCTAGTCGAAAATGTTCGCGGAATACAAGTCTAGTCCGGAAACTGAAAACGTCCCACGCGATAGGCACAAAATATGGCTGTGTTCGATGAAAAAAAGGCAGTGTGAGGTTCCTGTGATCAAACATGCAAAGAATATTTCATTCGTTTTTCCGGAGGGGACAAACCGGAAATTCTGAAAAATAATATTCGAGAAGATATTTTAGCTAGGGAGTATAAAATCGCTCATTCTTTATTTGATCAGCAGACAGGGAACCATCTTTTAAGTGATTTTTCTGAATTAAAAACGAAAATTTGCTTAAATTTCTAGAACTTCTCTGGAGCGTGTCTGGAAAACCTGGAATTTTCCAGGAATTTCTTAGGGAGCAGGGCGAGAGACGGTTTCGACTCTCGCCCCGAAAGGGCCGCAATGCGCGAGTACTCAGTCGAGTATACTGCGCAATATTATGCACTACAATTAGACACGGTTCAGGCGGGCCTGACTGTTTACATTTGGATGAGATAGTAATATTACCGGACAATTGTGAGAAAATAGTTTCTTTGGTGTCATTTTTGACGAAATAGTTGCAAAATTGTGTCATCGTTAAAAAATGGGGTAGTCAGGGTGGCTGTTTTAATCCAAAAAAAATACGGGTCTTTTACCGGTTTGCAAACTTTTTTCAAGATCAATGACATTTAAAAAATCGAACACTGAATCTAAAGATTATTCTACTCGAAGTAATAAAAACTCTAATGAAAGTGAAAACAAAAGTGAAACTCTTAAATTTTAAAATATGAAAATTGAAATTTAAAAGTTGTTTTATTCCACAATTTTGTACTAAATGCTCAATAATTTACGCGTCTATAAAAGGAAGCTTCTAAAACTTTTTGAATGAATAATTTAAAATTAAGTGCAGTTAAACTGCGAACTGAAAATTTTAAACTTTTACAAATTGTAGAGTTTAAAGATTCAGATTCAGTTCAAAAAATATAAATTCACTTTATCGTTTTCAGTGCACTTAAAGAATCAATTAATAAATTTAAAAATGTTAAAAATTATGTTAAAAATTATTTTAAATTTTTATTCTTTAAGAAAATTCTTCATTTACGCTCAGAAATAAATTTCATTTCCTTTTAGAAATAAAATTCTTTCGAAAAAATCCCTGTTCAAACCAAGAATTTTAATTCTTGTCGAAAATTCTCTATTTAGAACGAGAATTAGAATTTTTTATTCCCATGTTCCCATTCATGATTTAAATTTTGTTCGAAAATATCTCTTTTCAACTGACAATTATAATTTTGTTCAAAAAATTTAATTTTCCATTAAGAATTATTATTCTCCTGGATAAATTCCAGTTCCAACTCAAAATTGATTAAAGATTGAACATTCCTTTTTCAAATCTAAAATTTCAATACTTTTCGAAAATTCTCCGTTTGAACTAAGAATTAGCATTTTTCTTATTTAAAATTCATTGTTCGAATTCATAATTTTAATTTTTTAATATCCCGTATCCACCTAGAATTATAATTCATTCTTTAAAAAAATATTCATATTTTCGCTCGGAATTTATTTAAATTCTTAAAATCCCAGTTGCAAGAAAAATTATAATTATTTTGGATAAATACCAGTTTCAACTCAAAATTGGTTAAAATTTGAAAATTCTCTGCTTCAACTCAGAAATAAAATTCTTCAGAAAAAATTCCTGTTCCAATTCAGAATTTTTTTCCTTTTCGAAAATTTTCAATACTAGTTCGGAATCTGTTAAAATTTGAAAATTTCCGGTTCCAAGTCAAATAATTATTATTCTGGATAAACTTCAATTCCAACTATAAATTTGTGAGAAACTGAAAATTCCCTGTTCAAATTAAAAGTTAAATTATTTTTATTCTAAATCTTTGAAAATCCTTAAAATACTTCGAAATTTTATTTCAAAACCTTGAAACATGTACATGCTGTTTTACATTTTTTCAAATTATATAAAATTAATTGTTTTATTCTGCCAAATTAAAGAAATTTTCTGTAGATTTTACACCTTCTTTTTTGAAAATTTTGCAAACTTTATAAATTTTTAAAAATATTCTCTTAAAATTATTTTATTAGAATAAAAAATCATTTTCATTTTTCTTAGGAAAGGTTTTCTATTTTTCTCAAGCCTATCAACATTCTTAAAAAGCTTCTAAATTTTATGTTTTAAATCTGCCGAATTTGAAATAATTTCAAATTTTTAATTAATTCTGTATTTTTTCAAATCTTCTAATTATCTCTTCAACTTGCTCGAATTTTTTCAAACAATAGTAGATGTTCAATTGTTATTCATACATCAAAATTAAACAACTTGACTTACACATTAAATTTTATTAAATACAACAATTACAATTGTAATGTTCAAAGCCCAATTGAAATACTTTAATTTTTAACGTTAAAATCTGTACATTCTAAAATTATGGGTCCGGATGCAATAAGGGCACATAAAATTTTTTCGTGCGAAAACGAAGTCCCCTGGAGGCTTTAGAAAAAATTTTCGAATTTTAATTTTCAAAAGATATATATGGATGTAAAATTTGATTGCGCATCTTTTTTTCTTAAGACAAAAAGTTGTAACTTTTTTAGTTTAAAAATTAAAGCCAAAAAACTTACTTTTTTGAAAAAATCGATTTTAATCCGTTTTTCACTTCAACTCGTGCTCTGTACGTCAGTTTTTGGAATTTTTGAATAAAATTTTTAGAAAATATACCTTAGGGTAACCTTCGATTCATAGAGGAACAGGAATTCAAAATAAAAAATTTGAAAAATTTTTAATAATTTTTTTCTGATGCTCGGCGCGAATCGGACTTTTGTAACTTCC
>NC_046663.1:20002544-20028470 GCF_010883055.1 Belonocnema kinseyi
AATTAAAATTCGAAAATTTTTTCTAAAGCCTCCAGGGGACTTCGTTTTCGCACGAAAAAATTTTATGTGCCCTTATTGCATCCGGACCCACAATTGTGAACTGATTCCGAATCGCCTTGTACAATCAATTATTATTTACTTTTTAAATCTTAAGGTACAATTCAATTTAAAAAAATCATAAATTAATTTACATTCACAGTTTGTTACCTGAAAATATTTTCTATACAAAATTTTCGATTTGAATCGCTTCTAATTTTGAATTTTTACAGTCTTCAAAACTTAATTTTAAAATTCTCATATTGAAATGTACACTTAAAAATTGAAAATGGAACATTTTTAAGCTGAAATATTTTCGAATTCCGCATTCTAAGCTGAATGATATCCCAATTGAAAAAGATCAAAATTAAACTAATTATTTTAAAAACGGTTAAAATCAAAGTTGGATGAATTTTTTTTCTAAAATTTTGAAAATTCATGATCAACAAACAAATTCACGGCCATTTCCCGGTTTTTCCCGGTCTCATAAAATTCCCGGTCATTTTCCGGTTGCTCGGTCCAGCGGCCACCCTGTTGATAGTTATAAAATGAAAATTTAGAAATTGTATTTCGGAAAAATTTCTTCGCCGTAGGTCGGTGGCGGCACGTCTTTACAAGACCACATGAGAAAACATCGGTTGGCACTGGTATAGTTGGCGATCGAGATAATGAGAGATATAAATAAAAGAAAGGAGCAATAAAACAGGAACGGGAATATCATGGAAAAGAGGAGGGGAAAGGAATGAAAGGCAAAACACAAAAGGCTTCTGCAAGGTACAAAGATCACGGATAAAACGATCCGCATCAGTGGTACCTACCTTTAATGTACACACGTATAGGCCACGGCACGCACACGTATCAGCCACGGCACGCACGCGTTTCAGCCACGGCACGCACACGTATCGGCCACGGCACGTACACGTATTAGCCACAACTTACACACGTATCGGCCACGACATATGCAGAGGGTTGCGTCCCTTATCTATTGAATTTTGTACATCCCTTATCCATCTACAATGTACATCACGACTTAATCTCCCGTCGTTTCGCTCATATAAATCGTCGTTGCGTCTGTCTTTGCGGCATTGGTCGGGTACCGTTAAAAACCCCATAACTAGCCATTTTCGGACCCTTTGTAAAACTCAAGGACCCTCCTGCCGTACGTGAAGGGCAGCGCCTTCAACCTCGAGAGCATAATCGAAGGGGAATGCACTTCAAATGAATGTCCCTCGGTGGTTTCATGAAAAACAAACTCATCAAGGTCTGTTTTTCAAAGAGTGTAGTCGAATAGTATAAATAAGAGAAATTAAAGAAATGGCAGAAGATACTTAATTCTTATTTTGAGATATTTAGATATTTTTCTAGTCACGCGATGCAGGGTTGCAAATCGGCGAATAATTTCAAATTTCCGGCCATTTCCCGGTCAAGTTTTTCCATTTTTCCAGTCAACTAAAAGAAACATTCATATTTGTCGCAAAATGCAAACATTTCTTTTAAATCATGAAGTTCACTCTAAACATTCTTCAACATAACGAAGAAAAAAATTGCAAAATAAATCAATTTTCAAATAAAATTATAAATCTTCAACTAGAATAGTGGAATTACAAACCAAACAGATAAAATTTTAACTAAAATTATTAATATTTAACTGAAATGCTTGAATTTTTAGCCAAAAAGATGAATTTTTGGAGAATATACCAAATGCATTAATTTGAACATAATAGTTGAATTTTCAGTCAAAGGAGACAAATTTTCAACCAAATAGATGAATTTTAAAATAAAATAAAACAAAATATATTTTTAACACAAGTTAGAATAGTTACATTTTTGTAAAAAAAATAATTTATCATCTTAACCGATGAATTTTAAGCTCAAATGATTAATCCTCAACTAAAATAGTTGAATTTTAAACAAACAAAATGAGTTTGTAACTAAAACAATGAATCTTCAAATAAAATAGTAATATTTCCACGAATAAAAAAATATTTATTAAAAAAATAAAGTTTCCGTCAAAATTTAAATAATAAAGTTTTCAATTTAAAAAATCGATGTTCAATTGAAAAAGACCAATTTGCAACTAAAAAATACCAGATTTCAAACAAAAATTAAATAAGTAAATTTACAGTCAAAAAATGAATGTTCAACCAAAAAAATTAATTTTCAACTAAAAAAGATCATTTTTAACCAAAAATTGAATAATGCAGTTTACAGTCAAAAAATTAATGTTCAATAAAAAAACTGAATTTTCAACTAAAATTATGAAACTTCAACCAAGAATAGAATAGCTGAAATTTTCGACAAAAATTCGATTCTTGACGATACAATCAGATTTTGGGAAAAATAGTGACATTTCCGGTAAAAAAAATCCTTCTCACCCAAAAAAAAACAATAATTATTCAATCAAATAGCTCATTTTTCAACCACAGAAATAAATTTGTAATTGAAATAGTCAAAATTTCATTTTTTTTAAATAATTAACTTTCAAAGAAAACAATACTTTTCTAAAAAAAGTCAATTTTTTATCGAAATACGGGAATTTTCAATGAAATAAATGAATTTTCAATTTAAAAACACAAATTTACATCTAAATTGTTACATTATTAACTAGGAAGGGTACACTTTCCGTCCAAAATGAAACGGGTGAACTTTTAGTTGAAGAAATTAACTTTCAAACAAACTGATGAATTTTCAACTAAAATGATGAATCTTCAACTAGAAAAGTTGAATTAAAAAAAAAGTAGTTTAATTTTTAAATAAAAAATGTCAACTTTCAACCAAATAGTTGAATTTTCCTATAAAAAAACATCCAATTTCAATAAAAAATAGTAGAATAGTTCAATTTTCCGTTAAAACTCTAATTTTTAACAACAACAAAATCGGATTTTCAAAAAAAGAATTAAATTTTGTACTGAAATAGATTAATTTCTAGTTGAAAAATTGATTTTCAGAAAAGTAGTTACATTTTTAAAAGGAGACAAATTTTCAATTAAAATTATGAATCTTCTAAAAGATAAATGAATTTTTAACAAAAGAGTTTGGTTTTTAACCGCAAGCAGTTGAATTTTCAAGAAAAAAAAGGTAAATTCCCAAAGAAAAATGTTTAAAAAATTTATATTATAACGGAGAAATATTTCCTCTTCGAACTACTAATTCTACTCGAAAAACTATTAGAAGTACTTTATTTTTTTTTAATTTCGGAGAAGAAACTTTTAAATTGTGACGAAATTTGACTTGGAACATGAATTTTTAAACTCCTTTTTTCGAATCCCAGTTTAATTGTTCCAAAAAATTCTTTTTCTATGTCAACACTTTCCTGATCAAAGTAAAATTGAAATACTTTACCGAAACTCTCTGTCCTAAAATAAAAACGATAATTATTTTCTCTGATATGTTCTGCAACCGCAGACAAAATGGAAGAGACTTTTCTAAATTGACAAAACTTATTAAAATAATGAAAAATTGAAGTTAACTACGATCAGAAGTCAATTCCCGGTTTTTAAATTCAATTCCCGGTCATTTCCCGGTCATTTACCGATCAATTAATTTCCCGGTCATTTCCCGATTTTGATACTGTAAAAAGTCATACCTGAAAGAAAACTTCAGATACATAAAAAAAACTTGAGAAAATCAGAAATTGTCGCAGATTTTTATTAAATTGCTCGTTAATTCCCGATCGTTTCCCTATTTCCCGGTCAAGTCGAAACCCTGAAAAATGGACCTTCTAATATGTGGATCCCTCCTCCCATTGGTGAAAAATATTATTGAAGGAAACGGTATTATCATCAGAGAATAACAAAATTCTTCACGTCTTTTCAGACTCGATAAAGCTACGAATTAACTTTTTTTAATTCATTTTTTCTGAAAAAAGATCTAAAAATACTTTTAAAATTTCTGTTATTTTCTTATTGTAATATAGATTCCTTGAAACATTTGAATATGGAAAACTTGGAAAGATAATGCGTGTATTTCTGAAAAAGAATTCTTCTTTCGTTGCACGAGACCGGCAAACGGAAGGTCTGTGGTTCGATTCCCAGCATAGCGAAGATTTTTTTCAGAAACAATATAATTCGAAAAAAAAGATTATTAAAAAACTTCTTTTCTTATTTAATTAAATATAAACATTTACAGCAGTTTTTCAGCGCCCAGGTACCTGTTACTGCAAAAATAAAATCACGTCAAAGGCTAAAATGAACTCTGAGGAGAAAAAGTCTTGTCATGTTTCTCAGCAGTTGTCACTCGATCAAAATTCCATTACGTTAATGTTCCTAGTCACACGTCATACCCAGCACCTGCCATACCATGCACTGCAAGTTGTCAGCACGTAATCCACATTTTTCGAAAGAGGAAAAATAATCGCGAAGAAAAATCGGTTGAGAGTTGGACCCGTTGCACCCGGTACTAAGCCTTTGAGAATGATGTCCCTACGACTGCCCGGACCACCCCTAAAAGTATTAATCATAAAACTGGGCGTGCCCTCTGACGGTGTCACGATTATGACACATAAATTTTAAATTAGATCGCTTCCGTTGACAAGCGCTCGTTGGGAAGGAGACTTCTCGAATGACATGCAGTTCGTGTATTTACATACGTGCTCAACACCTGGTACGCTGGTGGTACGCTAGTACGCTGGTACTGTGTGAGCCTAACGAAGCATCGCACGCGAGCGAGTGTAACGTCATTATTTTCATTAGTTCAAACGAGACATCCAAATGTCACCCATGTGGATACATCAATTTTTGTTTTACTCGTTGCTCGTTATTAGAAAAATAAACGCTGCCAGTAATACCCAATCAAAGAGTATTTTAGTACACGCAGTCAAAAACCGAAAGATAATAAAAATTTTCGGGGGTTTGTTTTCAAATCAAATAAATCTTGAACAAAATTAAAGTTTATTGTTTTAGGGTGATAAATATGAGAGCGAATTTATCAAGTCGTTTTTATGTTTAATGCTAACAGAGCTGGCAGTCCCATCATACTATTTGACACTTTGTTTTAACGATGCTACTATTTTGAAAAAAATGACAATCGTGCCGATATTTTTTGAAATTCAATCTGGAAAGCTGGAAATATTCAAACTTTAATGCGACAATCTTTATTACATTTTTATAGAGGTTTCCGGGATTTCCTTGAGACTGCCGGGAATTCCAAGAAGTACGACTCCGCTAGCAGTCAGAATTCACGTGTGATTTTATATTCTCGGCTAAATTCGACGGTTTTCGGTTTCAGTCGGAAGTTCACTTAGTAAAAGATTTCCAACATTTCTTACGAATGCTATATGGATTGCTAAGAGATTTCCAAAAGTTGCTGCAAAAGTTCTTTAAGGTGTAATGAGCATCAGTCTAAGATGCCTTAGTGAGCAGCTCCTTCACTAAAATAACATCCGCCATCTCAAAAATTAAAATTTGCAAGATTTAAAGGGATTTCTAAAAATTTTATGAGATTTCAAAAATTTCCATAGATTCACAGCCGTTTTAAAGAATTTTAACTGAATTCAGTGGTTGAAAGGATTTGGTAGTTTTTCAAACCTTTTAGAGTATTTAAGAAGATTCCGAGGGATTTCAGAGAATTTCAAAGATTTCAAGGGATTTGAGGAGCTTTGAGAAAGTTTTATTTGATTTTATAAGATTACAGTTTTCACGATTCTAAGGAATATTCCAAATTTCAAGCTAACTTAAAGAATTTACAAATATTTCAAAGATTTTATAGAAATTGAATAAAATTTGAAGATCTTCTAGGGATTTCTACAGAATAAAAGCTATTTTATGGGGTTTTAAAATTTTCTGGAAATTTTGATGGTGTCTTTTAAAAAATTCGGTGTAATTTCCTGAAATTTTAAAGAAATTTTCAGGGATTTCAATGAATTTCAAAAGAATTTATCAAATATAATATAATCTATTGCTTTTTCGTATTATCACTATTCCTAAAATTATAAAGTTACATTTTTGGTTGAGAATATATATAAATAAATATTTGCGAAATATTTTTAATTTCTGGAAATATTTGAAATATTTTTAAAGCTAAAAAATTTTTATAAAATTTTTTATATTTATTCTAATCTTTAAAAGTCTTTGTAAAGATGATTGACATATTTTCAGAATCTTTGGCTAATCTTTTAAATATTTTCGAAATCATTGAAATCGTTTAAATTCTTTTAAATCTCTGTGAAATGTTTCAAATATTTTTCAAATATTTTTAATCCTTCTAGAATCCTTTAAATCTTTGTAAAATGTATTCAATATTTTGAAATTTTAAGATTTTTATCAAACTTTTTAGATTTATTGACATCTTTGGAAATATTGTACATTTATAGAAATCTATTGAAGTCTTAAAAATCGTTGAAATTTTCTACAGCAATTGTTAAATATTTTTCAAAGCCTTTTGGAATCTGCAATCTTTGTGAAACCCTTAGAAACTTTGTGAAATATTTAAAAATATTTAAAATCTTTTAGAAATCATTAAAATATTTAAAACATTTTTAGATGTTAGTGAAACTTTGAGAAATTTTTGAAATCTTTCTGGAATTTTAAAAATATTTCGAATATTTTGGACTGTTTCGAATCTTTAAAATATTTTTATTTTGGGAAGTATTTTAAATCTATGTGAAATACTTTAAAATGTCGTTGACATTTTCTGAAATATTCTACATTATTGGAAATATTTAATATGTTTGTCAAATGTTTCAAAATATCTGTGAAATCTATTAAAATTTTTGGAAATATTTGTAGAATCTTTTAAATTTTTGGATATTTTATAAATTTATCAAATCTTTTAAATTTTTCAAAATCTTTAATCTTTTGAAATCTTGTAAAATGTTACTAACGTTTTTTGAAATATTTACGGAATCTTTTACATTATTGGTAATATGTAAACTGTTTGTTAAACATTTCAAAATATTTGTGAAATCTATTTAAATTTTTGGATATTTTGTGAATCTGAAAAATCTTTTAAATTTATCAAAATCTTTAATATTTTAGTATCTTTAACAAAATTTAAAAATCTTTCAAACCTACTGATTTTTTTGAATAATTTTTTGAAATATTTTGAATGTTGAGAAATGTTTTTAAATAATTATGAAATATTTTGAAATTTTTGGAAATCTTTATTGAATCTTTTAAATGAATTGAAACCTTTTTATGAATTACTGAAATTTTTTAAATCTATGAAATCGCTTAAATATTTTACTATAATTGTGAAATATTTGCCACAATCCTTTAAATATTTACAAAATCTTACAAATTTTCCGAAATGCTTTTAAACATTTAGAAATTTTTTAAATCTTCTGGAATCTGAAACCTTCCTACTATCTCTCAAATCTCTGTGAAATGTTTTGAATACTTGCGAAATCTTAAAAAAAAATTTAATGTCGAGTAGTCAAACCCTCAATATTAGTATAATAATTCCAGAATGTTAAGAAATTTGATATTAATAAAATAGGTTTTAAGTACAGTAATTATTAAAACCCCTTTTAGATTTTTAATTGCTTCATAATTGTATAAAAAATCAAATCAAGAAATAACTTTGTCATATTCTCAAAGTATCCACTAGCCGGAAAACTCTGAAAATAGCCGGAAATTAAAATAAAACCGAAAAACCCCAGAAATTAACTGGACACACTAACTCCCTAAATTTCGGAAATTTCCCAGTTTCCCCTATTAGTAGACACCCTGAATTTATAAAAAAAAAAAGTTTCAATAAAAAAATAAAAATAAAGCCTTCCTTTAAAAGCACGTAGAGTTCCTAAATTCCCGAGAATTTAAGTTCAGGTTATATAACCGAGGATATGACAGAATTTTGGAGAATTTTAAAGAATTTAAAGGAATTTAAGAATTTATGATTTTTAAAAATACTTTTATTGTTCAGGTTATATCAGCGGTTGGATATGAAATATTTTCTAGCTCAGACATATTCAGGAATTAAGGTATTTCATACGCAAATTAAAAATTTTCAAATATATTAATTTATTTCAAACAAAACAAAAGTTTTTTCTACTTTGAAAGATAACTCTTTAACAAAATAATTGAATTTTTAACGTAATAGTTGAATATTCGACCTAAAAAGGCAAATTGTCAACAAAAAAGTAAGTGTCATAGTTTTGATTTTAATAAAAAAAGAATTAAATTTATACAACAAAAGAAAAGAATTTTAAAAATATCGCTGTTCAACAAAAAATTAATTTTCCACGAAACTGATGCACTTTTACGCATAAAAGGAAATTTCAAACTAAAAAATTATTTTCAATAACAACAAAAAGACGCGAATTTTGAACTAAAAAATATCACTCCATAAAAAAAATTTCACAATGTAGCTTAACGCTTATTTTTGACACAAGTAGTTGGATTTTCAATTTAAAAAAATGTATAACAAGAGAATTAAAATTTTAACCAGCGAGATAACTTTTTAAATTAAAATATAAATCTTTAACAAGAAAAATTGATTTCTTAACAAAGCGATTCAACCAAATGTTTTAAACAAATTAGTTGAATTGTCGATCAAAGAATAACGATTTTGAACCAAACAGTTGCATTTTCATATGAAAAATGAAATTTCTTCTGTAACAGATGAAGTTTTGAATCAAAAAGATCAATTATCAAAAAAATAGTTGAATTTTCTGTTGAAAAAGATTTTAGTCAAATTTTCAAGATAAAACTATGAATTTTTTTAGAAGAAATCATTTTTTCCAAAAAAATTGAATTTTCAATCCAAAAAGACGAATATTTTTAACAAAAAAGAATGAATTTTTAACAAAATTGTTGAATTCTCTAGCAAATAGTTGCATTTTTATCAAAAATTATGAAATGTATCGTAAAGCAGAAGAATTTTTTATTTAAAAAAAAATTGAGCTTTCATCCAAAAAAGATTCCAGTTAACTCAGTAAATTCACTTTTGAAATTCAATTTCATTTTTGAAAGTAAAAAATTGATCTCTTAGGTTGGACATAATATTACGTGGCTGAAAGTTCAACTCTTTTGTTCCAAATTATTTTGTTGAAAAATAAGCTGTTTGATTGAAACCTTGTTTTTTTTGTATAAAAAGAAACTTTTTGCCGTAAATGTAAGTATTTTGTTGATTTTTTTTTTTAGTTGAAAATTATTATTCTTTTGAACTAAAAATTGAACTATTGTTCCAGTTCAATATTCCATACTTTTATTTAAAAATTCATCTCTTTGGTTAAACAATTATTTTTTAACTCAAAATTTATTTATTCAATTTTTTATTATAAAATGATGACCTTTTTCGTTCAAAATTCTCTTTTCATAAAAAAAAAGAAAATTCTTCTAAAACAGATGAACTCTTTAAGTCAGAAAGATAAATTTTCAAAAAAATAGTTGAAGTTTCTGTTAAGAAAGATTTCAATTGACTTTTCACAATCAAAATATGTATTTTTAAACAAAAAATAATTGTTACGAAAAAAATGTTGAATTCTCAACCAAATAGTTGAATTTTTTAAAAAGAAAAGACGACGTTTCTCTTAAAACAAATGCTTCTTTTTTTTAAATACATATTTTCAAAAAAATGGTTGAATTTTCACCAAAAAAAGATAACAAAAAATAAGTTTCTACAAAAAGGACTAAATTTTCATTTAAAAAAGACGATTTTTTACACCAAAAAGCATGAATTTTGTAGCAAAATTGTTGAATTCTCAACCAAATAGTTGAACTTTTATATATAAAAAAGACGAAATTTCTCTTAAAATAGATCATTTTTTATTTGTTGAATTTTTATCCCAAACAGTTGCATTTTTATCCAAGAAAGATGAAATTTATACTAAAAAAGAGGAATTTTTAATAAAAAACAACAATTTTTTAAGAACTATTTTAGTACATTTTATAATGCCAATATTTAATATTAAACAAAAATTAAATTTTCTACGAAATAATTCAATTTTCAATAAAAAAGAATTTGCAACAGAAAAAAGTATGACTTTTTAACAAAATAGTTTAATTTCTAACCAAAAACTGGCATTTTTATTAATGAACGATTTAATTTCTGTAAAGGCAGATAACCTTTGAAATAAAAAAGAGAAAGTTAAAAAAAAGAGTTAAATTTTCAACCAAAAAATTAACGAAAAAATGCAATTTTCTAGTAATTAAAATAAATTCTGAGATTCTCATCAATTCTCAGAGAATTTATTTCTCGGCTATATTCTCGGTAATTTGCTCATTCTCGTTACCGTTCTCTAAGTAATATAACCGGCTCAGAACTCTAAAAGTACGGCAGAATATTCGGTGAGTACGTGAAATATCCTAAATCCTAAATGACAACGGTCCGCGAGTTTACGATTCGTATCCGATGTATCTGTCATGATAACTGATAAGCGCATATGGAACCAGGCGAATCCGGTTATCTATCCGGCGCCTGATTGGCTCCCATACTATCCCATACGAAACGAGTCTTTTGATCTTCCGTGATTTCAATCCAGTTATCCGACTTGCTCTCCCGTATGTGCACTTTTTTTTATGCGGTCTCCCTTTTCGATGCGACACAGCCACCGGACAACTTTATTCATTCGACGAATCAGCCACGCTTCATAGTCAGCACATCAGCTTGCAAAGGACGGATTTTCCACGGTCCTCGACACGATCGAGATATCTCTGTACATCACTCCTTTGCCGCGAAAACACCCCCAGGGAACGAACAACCGAGCCAAAATCACCCCTGTTCCTCTCCACCAATCCGAGGACAAAGAGGTGTAAAATGCCGGCTTCGAGAAAAAAAACCAATAGACTTGCAGGTTTCTTTACTTTCTATTTCCGATTGCTTTCGCGATTCAAAAAAAAAAAAAAAGGAAAAAAAGTGGAACTGAGAAAAATGTTGCTTGGAATCAAAGCTATAATTTCCCGTATTTGAAAAATCGTAAGATCAAAATTATTTATGTAAAATATTTTTTTGCATTATATTTCTTTGGAAGAAATTTTATTTCACGGACAGGGTTGCTACACAAAATTTTGTTTCTAAATTCTGTTTTCTTTTATTCTTAAAAAAATGTGGAACTGAGAAAAATATTGCTTGAAATCAAAGCTATAATTTCCAGTATTTGAAAAATCGTAACATCAAAAATATTTACGTAAAATATTTTTTTGCGTTATATCTCTTTGGAAGAAATTTTATTTCACGCATAGGTTTGCTACATAAGTTTTTGCTTTTAAATTCTGTTTTCTTTTATTCTTAAAAAAATGTGGAACTGAGAAAAATGTTGCTTGGAATCAAAGCTATAATTTCCCGTATTTGAAAAATCGTGAGATCAAAAATTTTATGTAAAATATTTTTTCTGCATTATATTTCTTTGGAAGAAATTTCATTTCACGGACAGGGTTGCTACATAAGTTTTGGATTCGAAATTCTGTTTTCTTTTTATTCTTAAAAAAATGTCGAACTGAGAAAAATGTTGCTTGGAATTAAAGCTATAATTTCCCGTATTTGAAAAAGCGTAAGATCAAAAATATTTATGTAAAATATTTTTTCTGGATTATATTTCTTTGGAAGAAATTTTATTTCACGGACAGGGTTGCTACATAAATTTTTGTTTCTAAATTATGTTTTCTTTTATTCTTAAAAAAAATGTGGAACTGAGAAAAATGTTGCTTGGAATCAAAGCTATAATTTCCCGTATTTGAAAAATCGTAAGATCAAAAATATTTGTGTAAAATATTTTTTTGCATTATATTTCTTTGGAAGAAATTTTATTTCACGGACAGGGTTGCTACATAAGTTTTTGTTTCGAAATTCTGTTTTCTTTTTATTCTTCAAAAAATGTGGAACTGAGAAAAATGTTGCTTGGAATCAAAGCTATAATTTCCCGTATTTGAAAAATCGTAAGATCAAAATTATTTATGTAAAATATTTTTTCTGCATTATATTTCTTTGGAAGAAATTTTATTTCACGGACAGGGTTGCTACATAAATTTTTGTTTCTAAATTCTGTTTTCTTTTATTTAAAAAAAAATGTGGAACTGAGGACAATGTTGCTTGGAATCAAAGCTATAATTTCCCGTATTTGAAAAATCGTAAGATCAAAATTATTTATGTAAAATATTTTTTTGCATTATATTTCTTTGGAAGAAATTTTATTTCACGGACAGGGTTGCTACATAAGTTTTTGTTTCGAAATTCTGTTTTCTTTTTATTCTTAAAAAAATGTCGAACTGAGAAAAATGTTGCTTGGAATCAAAGCTATAATTTCCCGTATTTGAAAAATCGTAAGATCAAAAATATTTATGTAAAATATTTTTTGCATTATATTTCTTTGGAAGAAATTTTATTTCACGGACAGGGTTGCTACATAAGTTTTTGTTTCGAAATTCTATTTTCTTTTATTCTTAAAAAAAAAATGTGGAAATGAGAAAAATGTTGCTTGAAATCAAAGCTATAATTTCCCGCATTTGAGAAATCGTAAAATCAAAAATATTTATGTAAAATATTTTTTTGCTTTATATCTTATTGGAAGAAATTTTATTTCACGGACAGGGTTGCTACATAAATTTTTGCTTCTAAATTCTGTTTTATTTTATTATTTAAAAAAATGTGGAACTGAGAAAAATATTGCTTGAAATCAAAGCTATAATTTTCCATATCCGAAAGATCTTAAGATCAAAAATATTTATGTGAAATATTTTTTCGAATTATATCTCTCTTTGAAAGAAATTTTATTTCACGCATAGGTTTGCTACCTAAGTTTTTGCTTTTAAATTCTGTTTTCTTTTATTCTTAAAAAAATGTGGAACTGAGAAAAATGTTGCTTGGAATCAAAGCTATAATTTCCCGTATTTGAAAAATCATAAGATCAAAAATATTTATGTAAAATATTTTTTCGAATTATATCTCTCTTTGGAAGAAATTGTTGCTGTTTCTGAATTCTGTAATTTTTTAAAGTTTTTCAATTTTATTCTTAAGGAAATTTGAAACTAAGAAAAATTTTGCTTCGAATCAAAGCTATAATTTTTCGTAACTAAAAGATCAGGAGATCAAAAATATTTATGTAAAATATTTTTTCGAATTTTATCTCTCTTTTAAAAAAATTGTATTTCACGCCTTGTGTTGCTTCAGCAGTTTAGGTTTCAAAATTCGTTAATTTTTTCAGGTTTTTTAAATTGTATTGTTTAAAAAAAAAGTCAGTCAAATTCGATCTTGAAAGAGTCTGCAGATCACAAAGTAATTTATAAAAAATTTCTTGTGAGCTTATGAATTAATGCATATTAAAAGGAGTTTTTAAATACTAATGAATTAAAAAAAAATCGTCATTAAATTAATATCTTTCTTCAAAGTCTGGGATTATTATAATCATATCATATTTAAAGAGATTTCAAGATTACAAATGATTTAATAGGTTTCAGAGCATTCAAAATAATTCATAATGTTTTATAATATTTCGAAGATTTCACAAAAATGTGAAATGTTTCAGATTTCAAAAATTGCTAAGGATTTTAGAAATCACAAGAGATTTAAAAGATTTCACAAAAATTTCGAAAGATTCAAAAGATTTCCCAACATTTAAACGATTTGAAAATAAATCAGAAACATATCACAACAATTAAAAAAGATCCCACAAAGATTTAAACTATTTAAAATATTTTCAAAATTTCACGAATAATTCGCAATGAGTGTAGAAGAATTAAAAGATTTTAAAAAAATTTCAAAGATTTGAAACTATTTCAATAGATTTTATAATACCTTTAAAGATTTCAAAGATTTTAAAGAATATCAAGAATTTACAAGATTTCACAGACGTTTAAAAAAATTAAAAAGGTTTCCCAAAATTTGAAAGATTTAACAAAGATTTCAAAATATATCACAAATATTTAAAAAGATTCCACAAAGATTTAGAATATTGTAAATATTTTCAATATCTCACAAATATTTTGAAAGGATTATCAAAGATTTCACAAAAATTTCAAAAGATTTCAATAGATTCCATATCAGATTTCAAAGATCTCAAAGGATTTCAAGGATTGCACACAGATTTAAAAGATTTCAAATATTTTTTAAATCTCACAAATATTTACCAAATATTTTAAAAAGATTATAAAGGTTTCAAATATTTCAAAGATATCTCTAAAATTTTTAATAATTCCAAAATTTTTTAACCATTTCAAAATATTCCCTAACGATTTCAAAAGCTTTCAAAGATTTTAAAGATTTCGAATAGCTTTCAAAATATTTCAAAATGTTTCAAATAATTTGATTGATTTTAAGAATATTTAAAATATTTCGAAAAAATTTCATAAGATTTCTATTGGTTTGAATAGGTTTTTCAAAGGATAAAAATAGGTTAAGGATTTAATAAATACTTTAGAGATTTCGAAAAAATGTCTAAGATTTAAAAAACTTTCCAAATCATTTCAAAAGATTTTATGAGATTTCAAAAGATTTAACTAGATTTGAAAGATTTCAAAATATTTCACGAACATTTGAAAGATTTCACAAGGATTACAAATGCTTCAAAGACATCCTAAAAATTTTAAAAAATTTCAAAAACATTACAAAAATTTTCCGAAGTGTTTCAAATACTTTGCAAACATTTCAGAAAGGTTTCAAAAAATTAGGAGATATCCCAAAAATTCAAAAGGTTTCAACAAATTTCAAAAGATTTTACAAACATTTCTAAGCTTTTTTACATTCCAAACGATTTCAATTTTTTGACTATTTCGCAAAAATCTTAAAAGATTTTATAAAGATTTCAAATTTTTAACTTAAAAGATTTATGTAATTTCACAAATATTTCAAAGGATTTCAATGATTTCACAAGATTTTCAAAAACTGTCAAGGATTTCAAATATTTTGCAAAGATTTATATAATTTCAAAAAGATTTCCAAAATATCACAAAAATTTCCGAAACTTTTAAAAATTCCACAAATGTTTCCAATAGTTCACAAATATTACACAGGGCTGATAATAATTACAAATATTTCACGAAGACTTCAATACCATATTTCAAGAGTAATTAAATACTTAATCATCTTACTTTTTACTAACAAAAAAAAAAATTTCATATAAATACGGAAATTTAAAATAAATAATATAATTCTAACATAGGAAATAAATACAAAAAAAAGTTGGATCAACCTATTAGAGCAATAGAAAAGTAAAAAATTAGGGTACTTTTTATTTTTTCAGAAGATAATTTGCCAATTACGAAAAAGAAAAAAAGGCTTCACATCAGAAGAACTAGTGACGGGAAATTTTCTCCTTACCACCATAAAAAACTTATTATTCACCGTGTGACTAATTGCTGCAAGAAAAATTTAATTAGTCTTTGAAAGAGAACTACCCAACAGTCTGCAGAATGCAAATGATTCTTTCTCAAAGAGATTAATCATTAATTTGATCCAGTGACCTCATTTTTACAAAAGTTTGCGAATCGCATTGCTATTAGCTTAATGAAAGTACCGAGTTTTAAATTCAAAATGTCACACGGAAGAATATCGATGACAGTTTTATCCTGAATCGAGTTTCAGGCTGCAGTCGCATTTCATCGAGTTAAAAGGTTTAGCCTTTGGTATTCGACATACCATCCTGCAGCTTTCCGACTAACATTTGTTGCTCTGAACGTATTCCTCACATCAAAGTACATTTTGCCAACAACAAGATACAGGGTAATCGTTTTAATGAGAAAAAAAATGCCCGATAATTTCTTGGTTTTTTCCGGGTTCACAAAAATTTTTCACGGTCAATGAAATTAAAAAAATCGGACTCTAAAGCCAACAATACTTCCATTTGAAGTATTACATAAGAACGAAGCTGAAAATTAAAGAAATTAAAGTGGAACTCTTGAATTTGAACCCTGCAGTGTTAGAACCTCGAAATTTTTAGTTCCTCCTATAAAGAGTTCAGCAAACCCGACCGAACTTCAAACTAAAATATCTCCGGTTTAAATAGACTTGGATCCACTTTTTTTAATTGCAGCCCAAATACTCGCAAAAATGAATATTATACAAAAGGAAATGAAAATTAATTGCGTTTAATAAATATTTTGTAAAAAATGAGACAACTTTTTGAAAAAAAGACTGCTGAAAAATCTTCCGGGTCCCTGGGACCCGTTCTAGCAAGCACTTGACGGTTAAATCTTTTAAACTGAAATTTTTAATTAAAAAATGTTGTATTGAAATGCTCAATAATTTACGCGAAACATTAAACACATTAAAAATAAAAAGATTTCTTTTTTTAAATAAAATAAACACTTCTTAACAGAAAAGTCATTTTTATTTTAAATAGTTTAAATATCGTTAAAATGCTTTAAAATCTTCACACATTTACAAGTTTGACATTTTTTCAAATTAAATTTATTTTAAAATTTAATCAGAATTTCTAAACATCTTTACAAATTATTCGAATTTTTCCTAGAAATCCTGTCAAATTGAGAAAAATTTCTTCAAATCCTCCAAATTCATTTTGAATAATTTTCTCAATCTTTTTAAATATTCTCTTCAAATTAATTTTTCGAAATAAGAAATCATTTTCAGTTTGTCTACAAAATGTTTTTTATTCGTCTGGAGCCTTTCAAAATTCTTAAAAAGCTTCTACATTTTTTGTACTATATCTGTCAATATCTATATTTGGTTTTAACTTAAGACTATTTGCACCGAAATCGGTAAATGTAGAAACTTCGTTTAAATTATTTGAAAGCATTTCAAATTTCTAATTAATATTTCATTTTTTCAAAGCTCCTGAATATGTCTTCAACTTACTCGGATTTTTTCTGAGAATAGTTAATAAGTTTTTACATTTGAAGCAGTTTAATTTTTAACATTAAAATCTGGAAACTCTAAAATTGTGAACTGATTCCGAATCATCTTATAAAATCAATTATTATTTACTTGGAATTTAAATACTTGTACATTTTAATTATTTTTAATTTTTAAACCTGAATTTCAAAATTGTTTCAATTAAAACTTACGCTTAAAACTTAAAAATCTAAAATAGAACATTTTACATTTTACAGAATTTGTGAATTGGAGGGAACATGGAAAAATGTACGAGAAGGATACAAAAGAGGAATTAATAATAAAGGAAGTTCACAAGAGAATGTAGTAAAGATTTTAGGGGAGGATGCAGGAGTAATACATTCCCTGATTTCTCTTTGCTACTTCGCTTATAAAATATTAGTAGACGAAAAATCAGGGAATGTTGAAAATTAAGTTTTCAGACACCCTGCCCAATTCTACTATCAATAATTAGCCAAATATTTCTGAAAACTAAAAAATACGTATGGTAAGAGGCGGGGGCGAAGGGGGGTATAAATATTTTGTCACGGTTTCTTACAGAATTTGTGAATTGGAGGGAACATGGAAAAATGTACGAGAAGGATACAGAAGAGGAATCAATAATAAAGGAAATTCACAAGAGAATGTCGTAAAGATTTTAGGGGAGGATGCAGGAGTAATACATTTCCTGATTTCTCTTTGCTACTCCGCTCATAAAATATTAGTGGACGAAAAATCAGGGAATTTTGAAAATTAAGTTTTCAGACACCCTGCCCAATTCTACTATCAATAATTAGCCAAATATTTCTGAAAACTAAAAAATACGTATAGTAAGAGGCGGAGGCGGAGGGGGGGGGGGTATAAATATTTTGTCACGGTTTCTTACAGAATTTGGCAATTGGAGGGAACATGGAAAAATGTACGAGAAGGATACAGAAGAGGAATCAATAATAAAGGAAATTCACAAGAGAATGTCGTAAAGATTTTAGGGGAGGATGCAGGAGCAATACATTTCCTGATTTCTCTTTGCTACTCCGCTCATAAGATATTAGTGGACGAAAAATCAGGGAATTTTGAAAATGAAGTTTTCGGACACCCTGCCTAATTCTACTATCAATAATTAGCCAAATATTTCTGGAAACTAAAAATTACGTATAGTAAGAGGCGGGGGGGGGGGGGGGGGGGGGGGGGGGGGGGGGTAAAAATATTTTGTCACGTCTTCTTAAAGAATCTGTGAACTGGAGGGAACATGGAAACATGTACGTGAAGGATACAGGAGAGGAATTAAAGATAAAGGAAGGTCACAGGAGAATGTGGTAAAGATTTTAGGGGAGGATGCAGGAGTAATAAATTCCCTTTTTTCTTCTTGCAGTGATATTTCAATATATTTTTTATCGAAAATTGTAAATATGTATGCCCGAAGAGCGTGTAATGTTTCCGATTGGCACTGTCATTGGTTATGGAAATGCGATGTGCAGTGAATCTATACAACTGATGAAGACCTACCCAATAAAATGGAATGTGAATACAAGAGTGGTAAAAGAGAGAACAAGGAAGAATGGAATCGGAAAAAGAATCGTCACGCGCCATACCGATCACTATCGAAATTACTGTGCGTACGTCGCATGTCCCGCGGGTAATAAATGCTCGTATTCCACTGTGTCCTACGCACCCTCTTGAAAAGGAACTCTCCCTTATCTACGAGAATACGATCTGCGGATCTGAATAGGCTATTTATAATGTACAAAATAAGGATGAAAGTCTTCTCTTTCTCCGCCTTTTTGTCTATGTCCCCTCAACCAATAGCTTTCTCCTGTACGTTGGGGCACCCACGTCATGACTAATAAATTTCGAATCGTTTGCTGGGAATTTTTTCAGAGCCATTTCGGAAATCTCCACGAATTAGTAGATTTTTATGCTAATGCCACGTTATAACGAATGACGGATATTGAAATTGCAGTCGTAAAGAGACGAATAGATTCCGCGAACAATCTGAAATGACATTCGTGAATGTAAGTAAATAAGTTTCTATATGCAGATTCCTACCTTACCGAATACAAAAAGCTTCTAGCTGTAGTGGTTCGTGTCCATGCTAAATTTTGTAGAAAAGTGCTTCATGTCCGTGCTAAGTTTCAAGAACATTCTGAACCTACTCCACTTTACTGACATTAAGAACATTCAAAATCTGATGTCATTCAGTTCTAAATCCAAAAGTTAAACGTCATCAAGAGCATTCGAGAAAGCTCAGCAGAACAGTCTCGATGTCAGTCGCACATGGATACACACAGCTGGACACTTCTGGATTTAAAACTGAATGACGTCAGCTGTAGAATGTAGAATGTTTTTAAATTCGGTAAATTAGAGTAGATTCAGTGCTCCTCTTGTATAAATGTCGATAAGGTAGGAATTCATGATGAAGTCATCAAGAATGTTCTTGAAACATAGCACGGACATGAACCACTTTTCTAGAATATTTAGCACGGACACGATCCACTATAGCTAGAAGTTTTTTGAAGTCGGTAAGGTAGAAATGTGCATATAGAAACCCCCTGCCTATCTAATAATCTAGATCAATAATCAATTGAGAGCGAAGAACCATAACTTAAAAAAAATATTATCCCTCTTTTTTCAATACATTTACCATTTTCAGTTTACCAGTATATTGTCTATTGTCTGACCGCAAAGGAAACTCACCTGAAACAAAAAATTGAATATTTTTTTTTAAAAGAGTTAAAAAAGATTTCTATAAAGTTGTAAATATTTCAATTTTAAATTTAGCTCGCGTAATACTCGCAAGATGCGTTCCTTACAAAAGGACAAATCACACTAGAAGCTTCTTTTTCTTTATTGAATATCTGCGCTAATACAAATCTTTGTTTGTCTGGACTGTTACCTTAAAATATATTAATATAAACCAATACATAAAATTGGGTTTTCCCTCAAAGTCGAAATTCAATATTTTCTTTAACATTCTCTGTTGGCCCTAGGAAGTCGTAAATCTTCCTGACATGAGAGAAGTAACTGGGTAAATCTAAATAAAAACTGTTTTATGAAAAAAATCAATTTTCAGAGTCAGAGTGCTTTATCCTTTCAGGGTTTGGTAAACTAATATGGGTATTATATTAAGTGCAATTTAAACAACTTAAAATTCCTAACTATTAAAGTAGAAGTTTGGATTTTTAAACAGATTTATGCTTTATTAAATTTTGAGTTAAAAGAAATTATTTTAAAAAAAAAACTGATTTATTTTTAAAGCAAATTTAATTGAATTTTTCACCGACTAATTTGATTTTCAACCAAAAAGATAAATTTTTACCTGGAAGTTGAAAAAATTGATTAGCAAATATGAAAAGACAAATTTTCAACCAAATAGTTAAATTTCAAGCTTTAAAAAATTAACTATGAACCAAAAATGAAATAAAAAATTCATTTTTACCAAAGAAGACGAATTTTATTGAAAAATAAAAGAATATTAAATTAAAAAGATAAATTTTCACCTTGAATCCTTGACTGAAATAGTTCAATTTGAACCCAAAAACATGAATTTTCAACTAAATATTTAATAGTTACATGTTACATGTTTTACATATTTCATTTTTTAAATTATTTAAACAATGTTTTCAGAACTACTAAACATCTTTTAAAATGATTTCAATTTTGCCTGTCATTTTTTTAAGATCCTGCCAAATTGAAATATTTCATTAAAATCTTTCACATTTGTTTTTGATAATTTAGTAAATCTTTTTAAATATTCTCTTAAAATTAATTTTCAAAATAAAAAATCATTTTCAATTTTCAGAGAAAAGTTTTTCTATTATTCTGCAGCCTTTCAAGATTCTTAAAAAGCTTCTAAATGTTTTTTGGAAATCTGAAAAAATTGATATTTTTTTTTAAATTAGGATGTGGTAATTTCGGTACGAATAGACGAATTTTGACGGTACACGTAGTCACTTCGTTTAAATTATTTGAAATTATTTCAATATTTTAATAAATTCAGATTTTTATTCAAAATAGAAAAATAAAAATTGTAACGTTCAAAGTTTAGTTTTTTTATACAATTTTAAATATCTAATTTATAATTACTGATATTAAATGATAATTAAAAATCTAAAATGGTAACATTTTTTATAGTGAAAGGTTTTCGAATTTAGGATTCTAAACTGAATGATTTCATAATTGAAAAAAAGATAACAATTTAAATAATTATTTAAGAAACGGTTGAAATCAAAGTTGGACAGATTCTTTTCTAAAAATTTGTATAATTCCCGGTCAAGAAATAATTTCACTGTCATTTCCAAAAGGTGACTTTAATGAGTGTTTCTGAATGTTCTCATTGCAATTAAAAAAAAATTTCCTAAACAAAGAAAAGAATTATTTTGTTGGAAAAAAATAAAAAAGAGGAAAGAAAAATGAGAAGGCAACCAAATACCTTTCCCTCTCTTTTTTATTTCTTTCGTTTTCTTTTTTATTATTACTAAATGAAAAAAAAACATGTGTAAAAAATATTCACTAACGTTTTAGCACTCATACAACACCCTTGTGAAAGCAAAAAAAAAATTGAGCAGGTAGGAACAGCAACGAAACCACGATGCTCTCTCAGGTATCAAGCATAGAGCATCGTGATTTCGTTGCTGTTCTTGCCTGCAAAAATTTTTCTTGTCTTGATAAGGGTGCTGTACGAGCGCCGAAACGTTGGTGAATATTTTTTACAAATCTTTTATTATTATGATTTGACAACAATAAAAATAAAAAAGGCGATTAATAAATCCTTTACAAATTTCCAGTCAATAAAAAAATAATTGTACTAACAAGAATGGCAAGAATCTGAGAATTCACTTGACTTGAACGTAACAGCAGTTGTGCTGGTTGAATGAGGGAACCGTTTAAAAAAAGGTTGGGAAAGTAGCTATTCAAAATCGGTTCAGTGATCACAAGCAGTCCAATTTCAATCGAGCGAATTAAGGTTTCATCTCTAGTTGCTCTGGAGGCAATCAAATCTTCGCTCAATCCAAGTCCAAGTCCACTCAAACTACAAAACAACCCTTATTCTAGATTCTTTGTAAAGGGGTGAGAGAGTTGGCGCCCTCCAAGGGCGTCACATGTCACCGTACCCCGTACCCTCGGAGCGCCCCTAACCGAGCTAATAAGCAACCCTAAAGAGACGTCGACTCGCAAAGCGATACACACGAATTTTCATCTGCATTTGTATTTGGTATGGTAATTGGGGCTGGAATAATTGCGACACTTTCAAAATGCAGGATTGAGTTTGAGTGGCGGCGCGCGAGGGCTGCTTTTAATAATACAGTCGGGAATTAGGGCGCAGGCCTGTAGATATTATTCTGACTTTAAGAAACCGCAGGTTAAAGTGCTACGTGATATCCAAGTCTTTTTGCCCAAGGGCGAACAACAAACGATTTCTTATATTTTATCATAAATTGAGAAAAATTTAACTGACTGAAGAATAAATTTCCATGAATTAAGGCCATGTGACGAATGGGTCACGTGACCAGATTCCTACCTTACCCTCACTTTTTTATTTCCCAACTTATTTTCACACGAAACGCCACATCGAGCTGAAAATTTTGGATACAAAACAAGAAGCACTAAGAAAGGTGGGTCTGGTCCTGAATTTGTATAATTATGAAAAAAGTTTTTTGTTGTAAACAATTATTTTTGCTTTTTTCATAATTATTCAAATTTAGAACCAGACCCACCTTTCTTAGTGTTTCTTATTTATTATCCAAAATTTTTAACTCGATGTGGCGCTTCGTGTGAAAATAAGTTGGGAAATAAAAAAAGTGAGGTAGGAATCTGGTCACGTGACCCACTCGTCACATGGCCTTAAGGAAGTGTTTTTTCTTAATATCATTACCTACTGACGAGTCGAGTGAGTCAGCCTGGGACGACCCTAATTCCATTTTTTTAAATATTCTTTTCAATTATAAAACTTGAGCCAGTTAAAATTTCTTAATAATTATAATATAAATATATAAATAATAAATAAACGAGCAAAGATATTTAACTAATTGTCTGAAATAATGTATATAAATTTAAAGTTTTGAGAAAAGAATACAACTAAAATGCCATAGATAAAGTTCTAAAGAAATATTATAATCTTTCTTTAGAAGTTTCGAGAACCAGACTGGATGGTCTAAAAAATTCAAGAATCTGAATAAATTTAGTTCAATAATTAAGTTTGCAAAAACTTTTGTTGTAAGTAAGTGGCTCTTCAATTCAGTGATTTTAATTTGCCTCGAACTAATTGTAATTGACTGTAATTTAATTTTTATTGGAAATATTTAAATTCATTTAAATACCAGTATCCCATTTTAATTTGTGAGATGTCAATTTTCATTTTGTATCATATATTACATGCTCATCAGAGAAGTTATTAGATTTTTTTAACTCATTCGATGACAGACCGGATTTTAAATTTAGGAAGTTAGAACTTTGTACTGATAAAAATTCATCCAAAAAATTCTTGAATATCAAAAATTGAAAAATAGATAAACACAATTGAAAAATTTTATTTTTTATTAGGAGATAGACTTTTATTCCTTATTATCATTAAATATTTTCTAGTGCAATCTTTCCAGTACAGAACTTGTAAGTTATTCAAAGGATTATTATAATCAAACCGGAAAAACAAATAATTTGAATTAAAAGAAAAATGAATTTTGATGAAAAAAGAACAACTTTTAACCTAAACTGGAGTAGTTAAAATATTAGATAAAAATTAATTTTTAAGTAACAAAAATGCGAACTTTAAATAGAGTAGTTAAATTTCCAACCAATATTATTAGTTAAAGAACTTAATTTTGAAACAGAAGAACACGAAATAAAAAAAAATCACAATAGACTTTTTATCTAAAAAAGATAAATTTTCAATCAAATAGTTTAATTATAAGTTGTGAACGATGAATTTGCAAAAAAAAAGAAGAATTTTTAACAAAAAAAAGTGACTTTATAACAAAACTGATCAATTATTTAACAAAACAATTAACTTTAAGGTAAAAATAGTTGGATTTTCCACCAGAGGTAAGATTTTTACCAAGCGAGATGAATTTTCAATTTTCAACTGGAATATTTCAATTTCAGTTAAAACAATAAATTTTCTACAAAAAAAGCAAATTTTCAACAGAATAGTTGAACTTACAATTAAAATTATGAATCTTCAGCCAAGAAAATCAATATTTTACAAAAGGATAAAAATTTCAACCAAGTAGTTGAATTTTAAACCAAAAAGATTAATTTTGAAACAAGGAAATTATTTCTACCAAAAACGACGATTTTTCAATGAATTTTCAACCGATAAGATTAATTTTCTACAAAAAAATGAGCTTTTAACACAATACAGGAATTGTGAACAAAACCGTTGAACCTTTAACAAAATAAAAATTAAGTTTCAACCAAAAATGGAATAATCAATTTTCCAGTTTAAAAAATTAATTTTTAACGAAACAATTAAATTTTTATGGAAAAAAGTTTAACTGATAATGAAATACTTTTATTTTCCACTGAAAAAAGATACATTGTTAATCAAAAATGGAATAGTTAAATTTGCAGTTAAATACATTCATTTTTATTAAACAAACGAAATTAAACAAAAAATCATTTAAAGAGAAGAATTTTCAACCTAAGGACTGACCTTATGAGAGAATTGTTGAAATTAAAAAAAAAAAGAATTAAATTTACAAGCAAATAATAATATTTTTTACCAAGAAGGTTGAATTCTCAAGTAAAAATATGATAGTTGACTTTTGAGCCAAAAAGAATTAGCTTTCAACCAAAAATAGTCGGTTTTTTATCCAAAGAGATCTTTTTCTCTTTCTAAAAGAGTTTCTTTAGATTTTTCCAGCTCCAACTATCACAAGAAATCAACAAGAAATGTTTTGAATTTTTTTTATTTAAGAAAAATGGGAAGAAAAATTCCAATTTTCCTATATTGTTCTATAAATTTCTATGACTATAAATTATTTTCTTTATCTTCGAAAACTGTTTCTTGAGATTCACTTAGTTAAAGTATTTGTTGATATTTAATTAAAAATTAATCTTTTCTCTTTGAAAACTCAACTAGCTGATTAAAAATGTATGTATTTTGGTGAAATATCGTCTTTCTAGTGGAAAATTAATTTTTTTATTGAATATTCATTTTTTTGGAAATAAAATTGAACTATTTCGTTAAAAATTCGTAATTTTGGGTTCAAAGAAAAAAGTGGATATAAGAAACGTTTTTTAGAAAATTTTTTCCATGCTGAAAACTCAACTGGATTGTAAAAGATTCACTCTCTAGTTAAAAATACAACCGTTTGGTCGAAAAAGAACTTGTTTATTGAAAATTCGTTATTTAGTTTTAAAAATCCATCTATTTAGAAAAAAAAACAACTTTTTTTAGTTGAAAATTCGACTATTTTTTTTAAATCGCAATATATTAAAAAGAAATTTACTCCCCTATTATTGATTTATTTTTGTAAAAAATCACCCTATTTACCCAACTATTTGGTTACAAATTCTTAGATTTTAGTGAAATTTGATCTTTTTGGTAGAAAATTAATCATCCTTGTTGAAAAAACACTTTTTGGAGAAAAACTTAACCACTTGGCGTAAAATTCATATTTTTGAGTTCACAGGAAAAACTTGGTATAAGAAACGTTGCAGGTAATGGATATCGCGTTTCACGTATTACCCGCAACACTTTCTAGACACAGTTTTTTCCATGTTCTTTCTGGTTGAAAATACAACTTTTTGGTGGAAAACAACTTTTTTATTAAAAATTCGTAATTTCTTTTTAATTCACCAAATATATCAAAAAGGAATTTACTTCTCTATTATTGCTTTATTTTTGTAAAAAATCACCCTATTTACCCAACTATTTGGTTACAAATTCTTGGATTTTAGTGAAATTTGATCTTTTTGGTAGAAAATTAATCATCCTTGTTGAAAAAACACTTTTTGGAGAAAAACTTAACCACTTGGCGTAAAATTCATATTTTTGAGTTCACAGGAAAAACTTGGTATAAGAAACGTTACAGGTAATGGGTATCGCGTTTAATGTATTACCCACAACATTTTCTAGACACAGTTTTTTCGATGTTTTAAACTCAACTGGATTGCAAAAAATTTATTCTCTGGTTGAAAATACAACTTTTTGGTGGAAAAAGAACTTTTTTATTGAAAATTCGTAATTTCTTT
>NC_046663.1:20028570-20098853 GCF_010883055.1 Belonocnema kinseyi
TTAGTGAAATTTGATCTTTTTGGAATAAAATTAATCATCCTTGTTGAAAAACCACTTTTTGGAGAAAAAATTTAATCACTTGACCGAAAATTCATATTTTTGTGTACACAGGAAAAACTTGGTATAAAAAACGTTGCAGGTAATGGATATCGCGTTTCACGTATTACCCACAACATTTTCTAGACACAGTTTATTCCATGTTTTAAACTCAACTGGATTGTAAAAAATTTATTCTCTGGTTGAAAATACAACTTTTTGGCGGAAAAAGGACTTTTTTATTGAAAATTCGTAATTTCTTTTTAATTCGCAAAATATATTAAAAAGGAATTTACTTCTATATTATTCCTTCATTTTGGTGAAAAATCACCGTATTTCCCTGTCTGATAGAATAATCTCTCTATGCAGAATTGTGTACAAGACCCCTGGCTCGAAGCAAAGCCATTATATTATGTAGACATAATTATGTATAACGAAGAGTCAGGCCAGAGGCACGAGGGAATATAAACGTAGATAAACATACTTTGTTACATGCATACTCATGTATTGAGAGCAGACTCCGGCTGTACGCCTAAGTGAAGGTAAGCGTAGAGGTTTATGCTGTTTGGATCACGTACGGGTTTCTGTTATTCAAAAAATTATTCTAACAAAAACCACAATTATGCTGCCAAGACGCTCAACTTAATCATCACAAAAGGAAAACCTGATTTTGTAAAAAAAAAATGCTGGAGGGAATACGTGAAACGGGATAATGTCCAGCTAGGTAATTGATAGAGGGTAAACTCGCTGTGGCGAATGCTTTTTCGCTGGACGCCACTAGATGACAGCACGCTAATGTGCCATCTAGTGGCGCCCAGCAGAAAATCATTGGTTGCTGTCTTTTACCCCCTTTCAGGCATTACCCGCAACATTTATTTTGACCAATTTTTTCGGTGTGAACTTCACTAATTGTTCATGTTCCTTGATCATTAATATTTATATATCTACTTAATCTTTTAATATTTTCAACATAGAATCTTTTATAAACGAAATTAAATAGTATTTCAAACCAAAATTTAAATTTTTCAAATTTATCAATTAAAAAAAAGTATTTTCTGATATAAAACATGGCTTTTTAACTAAATACTTAAATTTCCAACAGGGCAATTTAATTTTTAACATGATAGTTGAATTTTCAACCTAAAAAGATAAATTTCCCAAAAAAGTGTCATAGTTTATATTTCAATGAAAAATATGAAATTTATATTTTAAAAAATAATTTTAAAGCTAAAAAGAAGAATTTCCAACAAATAAAGATTTTTCACTCAAAAATAAATCAAAGTTTATCTAAATTATTAAACCTTCAACCCAAAAGATAAATTTTCTCTTCAAAAAGTGAATATTTAAAAATATCAATTTCAAAAAACCGAAGTTACATTTTTAGTTAAATATTAATTTTTAACGAAAAAGAAAGGATCTTCTACTAAACAGTTAAATTTTCAATAAAGACATAAGCCTTCACTAAAAAAAATGTTTAACAATGTTGTTTGATTTTTACCCAAGGAGTTTAATTTTTAATTTAAAAAAATTAATTTTCCACAAAACATTAAAGTTTTTAATCAAAGAGATGAAGTTTCAACTAAAAATATAAATGTTCAACAGAAAAAATTATTTCAATCAAATTTAACCAAATTAATCAAATCTTTCAAACGAAATATTAGAATTCTTAAGCAAAGAAGAATGATTATTAGCCCAAAAATTGCATTTTCATGAAAAAAATGAAATTTCTACTGAAACAGATGAATTTTTAAATAAAAAAATAGTTGAATTTTCTGTTAAAAAAGATTTCAGTTGACTTCCCACAATCAAAATATATATATTTATACAAAAAATAAGTTTCTAAGAAAGAAATTGAATTTTTCATTCCAAAAAGACAAATTTCCAACTAAAAGGATGACTTTTTAACAATATTGTTAAATTCTCTACCAAATGGTTGCATTTTATCCAAAGAAGATGAAATTTCTCTTAAAACAGATAATTTTTTTTTTAATTTCTAATAAATAGTTCAGTTTTCATTTTTTTTGTAAATTCCATTTCTTTAATTTAAAAAATACAGTTGTTTGTAAAGCTGAACCTTTATCCGGAAAAGATTTCAGTTCATTTTTCGTCAATAACTAAAAAAAATTCAGAACAAAAAGTACATTTTTTACGAAATAGTTACATTTGAAAAAAAAGCAGAATTTTCAACCAAAAAGTACGATTTTTAAATAAATTAGTTTATTTTTTAATCAAACAATTGCATTTTTATCCAAGAAATATATAATTTCTCTTAAAACAGATAAATTGAAAAATAAAATTTTTTCAAGTTAAATTCATTCCAAAAAGATTTCAGCAAATATAAACAAATATAAATTTTTTACAAAATAGTTAAATTTGCAACAAAACGGCAGAATTTGCCACCAAAAAGAATGAGTTTTCAACCAAATTTGTTCGTTTTTAATCAAACAGTTGCATTTTTATTTCAAGAAAGATGTAATTTCTGTCTGAACGGGTGAATTTTAAAATCAAAAACATAAACTTTCAAAAAAGAGTTGAATTTTTAACCGAAAAGTTGCATTTCTTATTTTAAAAATATGGAATTTTTTCTAAAACAGGTTTACTAAAAAAGTGGTTAGTTGAGCCAACTATTTAGTTATTAAGATATGGCACTGCTATTTTATTAGTTGATACTGCTACTTCATCAGCGGGTACAGCAATTCCATTAGTTGCAGTGACTATTCAGTTAGTACCAGCAACTAAGTAAATGGTTGTCCCAACTAAAAAAGCCGTATCATATCTTACAAAGTAAAAAGTTGGCCCAACTAACCATTTTTTCAGTGTTAATTAAAAAAAAAGATTAATAAAAATGTGTAGTTTAATTATCATACAAATAAAATTTCAGTTAACTTTCCAACTCCAAATAAGAATGGTAAACAGTATGTTAGTTTTATGCTAAATAGTTAAATTTCTAACCAAAAAGTGTGACTTTTTAACAAAATTCTTAAATTTTCCACCCAATAGTTACTATTTTGTCCAAGAAAAAATATTTGTCATCCAAAAACATTTCAGTTGACTTATCAGCAACAAAATAAGCATTTTAAACAAAAGTTTAATGTTCTACGAAAAGAATCGAATATTTTACTGAAAAGGACGTGTTTTTAACAAAACAGTTGAAATTGCAACCAAAAAGGCTGTTTTTTAAAAGAAAATCATTAGATTTTCAACAAGATAATAAAATTTATACCTAAAAAGATAACCTGAAAGCAAAATTACGTTTAAGGCCACTAGACGGCAGCACGTTACTGCGCAAGTAACGCGCTGTCATCTAGTGGCGTCCAGCAAAGAATCTTTGCTGTCTTTTACCCCGTGTCAGCCATTACCCGCAACATTTATTTTGACCAATTTTTTCAGTGTGACCGTCTAATTATCTAAAATTCTAGAAGGTCAGGCCGTAGTCGATGAAAAACGTGGGAAAAAAGTTTAAGGAAAATGAAAAAATGGTCAAAGAAAACACAAGCAATTTTGAAATAGAACTTTTGTGACCAATCGTAGATTCAGCGAGTGCCAATTTTTCGTACCCCAAATTTTTATTAGTTTTTAATTATGTAAAGTATTTTTCAATACAGCTGCCGCAGGGAAAATATGTTGAATATTTGAGATAGAATTTAAATTTTGAGAGTATATAATTATACATTTATAGATTTTGTGTATGGTCTTTCGGGGGACACACGCGCCCTTTGTCTGGTCTTTCTATTTGACTTTTCTCGGTGCGGCTCCCTAAATTGTGTGTGACGTTCATATGTTCCTGGGCGTGGGGCCTCGAAGGCTTTTCTGGAAATTTCACTCTTATGTGTTTCTACCAAACCATATAATTTTTATCCCTTCGCATCACAGAGTCCATGGGAGAGATTACAATGAACTTTGAATTTCACTCGGATATTCGCCCAAGTTTCTATCATCCTGTTTGATTGGACAGCTTGCCGACTGTCATTTATTATTTCCTTAGTCAATACTTCGAGGCCTGCGTTTGACTCCAACTAAACTGTTTATCTTCTGTTGAATAGACTTGGAAGAAATATTGGAAAAAAAAACAATTCTTATTCAAAATTTTGGATTCGTTTTTCTCAATGGATGAAGAGTGGGAACAATTTTAGTACATTTCCAGATGAATTATGTTTTTGGTCGAAAATTAATTTTTTTTGTTTAAAAATTATGTTTTTTTTTTCATTTAACTTTTTGGTTAAGAACTCTTGACTTTTTTTAAAATTCGTCCTATCAAGAGTAGTACATTAATATATTTTTTTAAATTCTTTATAGTTAAAAAAATTCCAATTTTTGGTTCAGTGTTCTGGAATTTTGTTAAAAATTAGTCTTCTTTGTAGTAGATTAACATTTTTGTTTAAAGATGCATCTTTTTACTTGAGAATTCTGGATTTTTTTTCAAAAATCGTGTTTTATAGTAGTAAATTCATCTTTTTGTTTAAAAATGCATCCTTTATACTTGAAAATACAATTTTTTGGCTGAGAATCCTTGAATTTTTTTAAGAATTGTTTTTTTTTCGATAAAACATAATTCTTTTGTTTAAAGATTCATCTGTTTTAGTTAAAAATGTAACAACTAGGTTTCAAAATTTGAACCACTTTATTAAGAAATAAAAAAAATGTCTTTCTGTCTTCAAAATTAAATTTTTTGGTCGGAAATTCTTGAATTTTATTAAAAATTTGCCATTTTTGGTAGCAAATTTATATTTTTGTTTCAAAATATATCTTTTTTAGTTAAAAATTTAAGAACTAGGTTTTAAAATTTCATCTACTTTATTAAGAAATAAAAAAATATCTTTCTTTCTTGAAAATTAAACTTTTTGGCTTGAATCTTATTAAAAATTTGTCATTTTTGATAGAAATTTAATATTTTTGTTTAAAATTGCATATTTTTAATTGATAATTCTGGATTTTTTTCAAAAATCGTCTTTTATAGTAGTAAATTAATTTTTTTTGTTTAAAAATGCATCTTTTTTACTTGAAAATACAATTTTTTGGCTGAAAATTCTTAAATTTTTTAAAAAATTATTTTTTTTTTGGTAAAATGTCATTCTTTTTGTTTAAAAATTCATCTTTTTTATTTAAAATTTCAAGAACTAGGTTTTAAATTTTTAACTACTTTATTAAGAAATAAAGAAATTGTTTCCCTTTCTTAAAAATTGACTTTTTGGTTGGGAATTCTTGAGTTTTAAAAAATTCGTCATTTTTTGCAGAAAATTAATCTTTTTGTTAAAAAATTTATCTGTTTATTTGAAATTTCAAATTTTTGGTTAAGAACTCTTGAATTTTACTTAAAAAATTCTTCGTATCTCGTAGTACATCAATTTTGATTTTAAATTCTTTTTAGTTAAAAATTCAAATTTTTGGTTCAGAGTTCTTGAATTTTGTTAGAAATTAGCCTTTTTTGTAGTAAATTATTAATTTTGTTTAAAATTGCATCTTTTTTATTAAGAGTTCTCGAATTTTTTTCAAAATTCGTCTGTTACAGTAGTGAATTAATCTTTTTCTTTAAAAATGCATCTTTTTTAATTAAAAATACAATTTTTTGGCTGAGAATTCTTGAATTTCTTTAAGAATTGCTTTTTTCGGTAAAATGTCATTCTTTTTGTTTAAAAATTCAATTAGGCACTGTTCAACACTTACTCTGAAAATAACTTTTTAATTTTAATTGTTTATTTATTACCGAAGTTTATAATTCATCACACCGTCACGTAGACAATATAATCATATTGGCAGCTTAACTCGCTATAAATAACAAAAAAATCAGTATAAGCGTAAAATCGGGTTTTACCGAAATTCTAAGTTACTTGGGGGGGGGGGTCAAAGGTTGTCAGCAATGGGGGGGGGGTCGAAAATTGGTAATGTAGTTTATGGATGATCCCTTTAAGATACTGGATATACAAAATATTAAACATGATTTTGAATAAATACTTTAAAACACCTTATGTATGGACGTCTGAAAAGTTCCCAGATTACAGAAATCCGCATCCTAGTCTCAAATTTCAACTCGGACATTTAATCAGTATGAATTACGAAGCTAGTGGCTGTGCCTGAAAACCTTTGAATATTCTTGTTTTTACGAAAAAAAGCTCAAGTTTCTACCCAAAGAGATAAATGTTCAACAAAGGAGTTGAGTTTTCAACAAAGAAACATTTATAGCTTAACTATTTTAGATAATAAATAATCTTGAAGTTGTTCACGCAAAATTCGTTTCTCACAAATGCGCAATAATATTTAAAGAGTAAAGATCATTTAAAGACTTAATCCAGAATATTCTAGAAACTTAGCAAGGACACGAACCACTTAGGTTATAGAATGTTCTAGATATCGTTAAGGTAGGAATCCTAATCAAAAACCGCCCTGTCTATCTACTTATAAAGTACTCTTCACGATATCTTCCTCGGTTTGAGGAAAATTACACCCTCGCCCACCAATGTCAGTATTAACCCGTGAGAAATGTTATCTTTTGTTAAGCAGAATTCAGACACCTTTTCTTTAAAGTGTAAAATGAAGGGGTAAGTATAAGAGACGAGAAAAATCCAGAAGAAGAAAGGTCCAGCAGAGCTTTTGCAGTCTAGATATAATTTAATTTATTTCATCCAGAACATTCTAGAAACTTAGCACGGACACGAACCACTTCAGTTATAGAATGTTCTAGATCTCGGTCCGGTAGGAATCTTAATCTAAAACCACCCTGTCTATCTACTTAGAAAATACCTTTCACGATATCTTCCACGATAATGAGAAAAATTACACCCTCGCTCATCAATTTGCAACATTAGTCCATGAGAAATGTTATCTTTTGTTAAGCAGAATTCAGAGACCTTTTCTGGAAAGTGGAAAATGAAGGGGTGAATATAAGAGAGGAGAAAAATCGCAGAGCAAAGGTCGAGCAGTGCTTTTCCAGTCTAGATTTAATTTATTGCGAGGACTACCAGCCTTGGCTACTTTAGTAATTGCTGGATTCCTTGTCGACATGACTCTGACTGAAACGAATGCTGAAAAATATTTCTCCTCTCGAGAGCAAATTCACAAATTTTCCCGTCAGGGTCGGTTCAAAGGGAAACGCTCTGTGTAGAAAGAGTCAAACTAAATATCATTTTTAACTTTCAAATTTGAAAAGTAATTTTAAATACTTAGTTTCCAGCTCGAATAACTTTGCACTTTGAATTAATTGTTTACACTCCATGGAAGTAGGACGCAGAATTTTTATTATACTATTAGAATTATTTTTATTATTAGATTTATTTAATTTATTTATTATGATTATCATCAGAATTATTAGCAGAATTCCTGAAAATAAAACCAAGATTCCAACAATCAAATTCGGACAACCGCCATTAAATTTTCCTACTTTAATTCGAAAAATTTCTGGCATGCTAGAACAGCAACGAAACCAAGATGCTCCCTCAGGTGTCAGGCAGAGCGCATCTTAGTTTCGTTGCTGTTCTAGCATACTCGAATTTTTTATCTTTTTTCGAATTGCAATAGGAACATTTTATGGTGGTTGTCCAAGTTTGGCCGTTAAATTATTGGTTTTATTTTCACAAATTCTCCGCATTAACTTAATTACTGGACGTTAAATAGGATATTAAATTTAATTTAATTTTCACTAAAGTTTCTTAAATTTTAATGCATTTCTTTTTCACTTTTCATCTTACTTTTGACTAGTCGAGTATGAATTTCTTTCTCAATTCTACCAGTGCGTTTCGCAAAAAGCTTATCACATCCAGATGCATTTTAAGAGTTTCCGACACTCGCAGTGAAATTCGGATCCTAAACAACTGCTTCCTTTCAACGTCGTTTATAATTCATAGGTTCCCGAGAACACGTGGAGAACTCAAGTGAATAAGTGGGAGCGAATAAATTTTTTAGGATTTCCATACAAGAACGATTTTTACATCAGACTTGTTTCCTCTATGAATATGAGAATTAATTCACCAAAAATTATCTCAGACTTCCCAGCCAAACATAATCTTAAAACAGAAGATAAATGGGTTGATTTATCATAAAAAAAAAATCTTTTTGATATAATTAATGTAGTTACCATATTCCTAAGGTTACAAGTAGAAATTTATTTTACTTTCAATAAAATAATACAACCAAACAGTTGTATTTTCATTCAAAAAGTTGGATTTTTCTACAAAAATGTTTAAATTGTTAACAAAGAAAAGACTCTTTTTAAAAAAAGTTGTAGATAACGCGTCAAACAGGAGGCCCATTACGTGCAACGTTTTCTATACCTGGTTTTTCCTAAGAGCTCGAAAATATTAATATTCCACCAAAAAACTTAATTTTTCACCAAAAAAGAATTAAGTTTCACCAAAATACATAAATTTTCAACCAAATAGTAGATTTTTCAACCAAAAAATATGAATTTTCAATCAAAGCTGGAATAGATAGATTTTCAGTTAACAAAATCAATTATCACCAAAAAATACGGATTTTTAACCCAATATATAAATCTACAACAAAATTAACTCTTAACAAAGTATTTTAATTTATAGTCAAGCAGTTGAATTTGTCACCGGGTGATTGAATTTTTAACCCATAAATATAAAGTGACAACCAATAAACTTAAACGATAAAATATGATACTTCAACCAAAAAAAATTCAATTTTGAATCAAATACATTTGAATTCAACAGAAAAAGAAATTTTTTTAACAAAATCGTTCCAAAGAGTAAAAACTCAACTAAACCAGATTATTTTTTAAGTTCTTTTCAGATATGAAAGAAAACAATTTCAATCAAATTGTGGAGTTTTCAATCTGAAAATGCAAATTTTGTATTAAAATGGTTCTTTTCAACCAAAAAGTTAAATTTTTTAATAAAACAATATAATTTTTAAACCAAACTGCGACTTAAAAAAATAGTCGAATTTTAAACAAAAAAACGTATTTCTTTTTATAAAATAGTTGAACTTTCAACCAAAGAGGTCCATCTTCAACTGAAAAAAATACCTTAAAACAAACTAGTTAAACTTTCAAACAAAAAGTTTAATTTTAAACCAAGAATATTTATTTTTAACAAAAAAGATTAATTTTCAAAACGACATTAAATGGTTTGAACAAAGAGAAATTTTTTAACTGAAGTATTCAATATGCATACGAAAATTATTCTTAATGAAGGAATTTAATTTTTTATTAAGAAACTAGTTTAATTTTCCATAAAAAATATAAATTCTCAACACAAAAAGAAATAGATTATATTTAACCAAAAAATACTTTTATTTTTAATCAAAACCTGTTAAATACTACCAAAAAAGGAGAATTCTTAACAAAATAATTTAATCCACCAACAAGAAAGATTTTTCAGTTATAAAAGAAAAAAATGGTAATACCAAATTGTAGAATTTTTAAGGCAAAAAGCTTAAAATTCTACAAAACAGTCGAATTTTCAACCAAAAAAAATCACTTCCTGATAAAATAGATAAATTTTCAACCAAATAATAGAATTTTTGAATTTTGCACAAACATGAAGTTGCATTCTGAATCAACAATATATTAGTAGGCTTTACAATTAAAGACAATTAAAGACAATACCTCAAAATTTTCTTGAAAAACAGTTTTAATTTTGGGCTGAAAAAGATAACTTTTTAACAAAAGAGTTGAACTTTCGTCCAAAAAGGATTAACTCTCAACGAAAAAAGCCAAAGTTTATATTTTACCCCCAAAAAGTTAACAAAAACCGATTAATTTTGAACCACACATTTGTATTTTTAACTTAAAAAGATTTAGTTTTTAATAATAGATGATATTTCAAACTAAAGAGTAGAAGTATTCAAGAAAGATTGTTGAATTCTAAAAAACAATGTCAGCCAAATTTTGCACTTACTGAAATAAAGAAAAATAAATTTTCAAAAACACACAGGGGTTTTCAACAAAATAATAAAAATTTGAATCATAAAATATTAATTTTTAACCAAAAATGTAAAAGAAGAATTTCCAATAAAAAATGATTAATTTTCAACAAAAAATAGTTGGATTTTTCTATAGGGGTTTATTAATTCAATATGAATTTAAGCGAGGAAACAAGAAAAGGGTGATTAGGGAAAATTGATTGAAAACAAGTGAAAAAGGGTAATTATTTAAAAAACGAAAAAACACTTATTACTTACCGTCATTTTGAGAATAGACGGAAAATAAATTTCAACAATTTAAACATTAAATTTTAGCAGAAAAAAGATCTACTCTCCTCGTTCCAATGGAAAAAATTCCCAGCTGTGGGAAGAGAGTAGATATTTTACCCGAAAAAATTTAATTGCAAACTTTTTAAATTTATTTTCCATCTGGTAAAAAAATGACGTTAAGTATTTTCTGTTATTTGAAGAGTTCTCTTGGTCAATAAGTTGATTCTAATTTTCACGGCGGTGAAAAGGATATCTACACTGATCAATGTTAACTATCTTCGATGATAATACAGAGTCCTTTAAATTACTCGTGTCATTGATGTATCACTTTTCGATCTCTCTAGTAGCTTAATGGAAAAGTAGACCGAAGAGAAGATCGTTTTTCAGAAAAAATTTCATTTAAAAAATGTTTCATTCATAACTACACCTAGTCTGAAAAGACGCTAAAAAGTTCTGCTATTCGCTGATGGTAATACAGATTCCTTGAAAAATTTGAATACGTAACACCTGATAAAATAATACGTGTATTTCTGAAAAAGGATTCTTCTTTCGATCTCTCTAATAGCTTAATGGGAAAGCACTCTACCGGCAATCGGCAATTCCCAGAGAGTAGATCTTTTTCAGAAAAAATTTAATTATACAAATTTTAAATTTATTTTTCATCTAGTCTAAAAATGACGTTAAGTATTTTCTGTTATTTGAAGAGTTCTCTTGGTCAATAAGTTGATTCTAATTTTCACGGCGGTGAAAAGGATATCTACACTGATCAATGTTAACTATCTTCGATGATAATACAGAGTCCTTTAAATTACTCGTGTCATTGATGTATCACTTTTCGATCTCTCTAGTAGCTTAATGGAAAAGTAGACCGAAGAGAAGATCGTTTTTCAGAAAAAATTTCATTTAAAAAATATTTAATTCATAACTACACCTAGTCTGAAAAGACGCTAAAAAGTTCTGCTATTCGCTGATGGTAATACAGATTCCTTGAAAAATTTGAATACGTAACACCTGGTAAAATAATACGTGTATTTCTGAAAAAGGATTCTTCTTTCGATCCCGCTAATAGCTTAATGGGAAAGCACTCTACCGACAATCAAAAGATTCCCAGAGAGTAGATCTTTTTCAGACAAAATTTAATTTTAACGAGTGTGAAGTTATTCATTATTAATAATTTTCTCTAAAATTTAAAGCTTAAGTTTTTGAGTTTGAAGACAAATGAAATAATAATATGACAAGCATGCTAACGTTGAAAGGCCTTCGCTTAGGCAAACGTGGAAAGCGCACATGTGCACATATGCATATTGGGTTATAACCACTGCTCCAGAGGGTCTCTGGGAAAACGAGAATTAACTGCACGCGTCGAGCACCGAAATTCTACCTTCTTACATGTTCGCACAAGCGTAAAGCATTAATTATTTAAGAGCTAAATTCCGTTTTAGCAAAATGTACTCTCCAGAAATGAAAATCGCAAATGTTATTTCTAACCTGTTCTATTCCCTGGATGGTTGATGGAACACATAGTGTACTAGTCCATTTAAAATTCACCCGAAATTTACCATCAACTCGACCCTGTTTCGCTTCTATTGACAAGAGTAAATACCTATGAATATTCGATGGCTTTGTAAAAACAACGTTTGCCGAAAAAACAAAGACTGGTGGAATGAAAAACATAATAGGTATAAGGTTGGAAATATTCTCATTGATAAAATGATAAAATATTGAGAGTCCGAATTTACAACGGCTCATGATAAAAAATTCAATGTGAAATAAAAAAAATTAAATGAATTTAAATCAAATTGAAAAGATTAAAAAACTTCAAATAATTAACTTTGAAATAAGTTTAGAAAAATTCAAGAGAATTTTAAGAATTGGATGAAATGCCTGAGAATTTAAGGTGAGGTTAATAAACCAGAATCAACTGAATAAAAACTTTTAGCAATTCAAAAAAATTTCACGGAATTTAGTAGAATTGAGTGGATTTATAAGGATTAATGTAAATTTAAAAAATTCAAAACAATTCCAAATAATTTAAAAGAATTCAGTGTGAATTTAAAAAAAAATGTCCAATCTCTTTAAATTTTGGAAACTCTACAAGAAGTAGATGATGGCTACAAAACAATTCACGTTAAATTCAAACGAATTAAAATGAATTGGAACAATTTTAGGAATCGAAAAAAATGTGATTGATTACAATAAGTTTTGAGCGAATTTAGAGAAATTTCAAAGAAAAAAATAAGAAAAATTAGATAACATTCCTAAACAATCCAGCTGAATTTAAAAAACGATAAAGTCGATTGAAAAAAATTTTAAAATATGGAAAAATTAATTGAAACTGGGTAGCGTTGAGTGCACTAAAAAAAAATTTTTAATCTTTCGTTAAAAATTGTTATATTATGTTAAAAAATCTTCTTTTTGGGTAGAAAATGAATCTTCTTGTTTGAAAATTTATATTTTGGTCGAAAATTCAATTACTCAATGAGATATTCGTCTTTTTGTTTAAAATTCAACTATTTCAGTTGAGGATTCATAATTGAGTTGAAAATTCATCAGCCACATTGAAATTTTTTTTTTTTACTGAACATTTAACTATTCTATTTTTTGTTAAAACATTATCTTTTTTAATAAAAAAATTATATATTTTATTAGAAAATTGCCTTTTTTGATAACAAATTAATTTTCTTGTTAAAAAAGTCATTATTTTGGTTCAAAATTTAAATATGGCAGTTAAATATTCATAATTTTAGTTAAAAACTCATCTTCTTGGTTGAAAATAAAACTACTTGGTTGAAATTCAAACTATTCTCTTAAAACCTCTTCTCTTTGGTTTAAAATTCATCTCTTTCAGTTGAAAAGTTATCATTTAAATTAGAAAATTCATTGCTTTGGATGTAAATTTCTTTGATTTGTTGGTGGAAAATTAATTTTTTTAACTGAAAATTTAACTATTCCATTTTTGTTTGAAAAATTATCTCTTAACTTATCTGACTTTTGTATTACAATATAATACCATTTTTTATCAAAATACATGAACATATGGCTAAAAATGACAAATGATCAACAAAAAAGTTAAATTTTGAACTAGAAAAAAAACCACTTTCAACAAAAAATTAAACAGTTACATTTTTAGTAAAAAAAAAACTTTCTTCTTACATGATGAAATTTCCAATTAAAGTAATGAATCTTGAACTGGAATAGTTGAATTTTAAAAAAAATGTTTACAAAAAAAATAAATCGTCAATCGAAACGTAAATAATTAAGTTTTAAGTTAAGAAAATCCATGTTTAATCATAAAAGACGAAGTTTTGACTAAAAAAGATCATTTAACAACCAAAAATTAAATAATTAAATTTTTAATCAAAAAATGAATTTTCCACACCAAAAAATTAAGATTTACCTGAAATTATAGAATATTCAACTGGAATCGTATTTTCATTTTCAGTTTAAGAGACAAATTATGTTCAAACAAAAAAAAAACAACAAATTTTCAATAAAATAGCTCATTTTTCAACCAAAGAAATTAATTTTTAATTAAAATGATGAATCTTCTATAAAAAAAATTAATTTCCAACAGAAAACTTTATTTTGCAACGAAGTAAATTTATTTCCACCCCGAAAGATGAATTTTCAACCAAAAACTTTATTTTGCAACGAAGTAAATTTATTTCCACCCGGAAAGATGAATTCAACCAAAAAGAAGAATTTAAAAAAACGGGATTAACTTTCAAGGAAAAAAATCATTTTCTTCCAAAAAAGTAGATTAAAAAAAATACGTGAATTTTTAACGAAAAATAGTTAAATTTTCTACTGGAATAGTTACATTATTAGTAAAAATAATTAATTTTCAACAAAGTAGTCACATTTTTTAAAAAAGATGAATTTTCCAAGAAAATTAGTTTTAACTTAGTTAAAAGCATTTGAATTTTCAAGAAAAAAGGCAAATACCCAACGAAAAAATGTAAAAAAAATTATATTATAATTCAGAAATATGTCCTCTTCGAAATACTACTTCTACTCTAAAAACTACTTGCAGTAATTACTTTTCCTAACATTGGAACAAGGAACTTTTAAACTTGGACTATTTTTTATTTAGGACATGGATTTTTTTAACCTTTCTTCTAAATCCCAATTTTAATTCTTTATGAAAATTTCCGTTGCATGTTAAAAAGTCCCTATTCCAAGTGATATTATATTTCTTTACCGAAGTTTTCTGTCCTAAAATAAAAAAGATAATTATTTTCACTCATATGCCCTGCAACTCTAGATAAAGTAGAAATCACTTTTCTAAATTGAAAAAAATTGTTAAAATAAAAAAAAGTTAAAGTTTACTACAATCAGAAGTAAATTCCCAGTTTTTTAATTCCATTCCCGGTCGTTTCCTGGTCAATAACATTCCCGCTCATTTCCCGATAAATAACATTCCTGGTAATTTCCTGGCCATTAAAATTCGCAGACATTTCCCGGTCAACATGATTCCGGCCATTTCCCAGTCAATAAAATTCCTGGTCATTTCCCGATCAAGAAAATTCCCGAAAATTTCCCGGTGAATAAAATTTCCGGTCATTTCCTGGTCAATAAAATTCCCAGTCATTTTCCAGTTAATAAAATTTCCAGTCAACGAAATTCCCGGCCAAGAAAATTCCTGGTAAATAAAATTCCTGGTCATTTCTTGGTCAATAGAACTACCAGTAATTTCCCGGTCAACATAATTCCGGCCATTTCCCGCTCAATAAAATTTCTGATAATTTCCCGATAAAGAAAATTCCCGGTAAATAAAACTCCCCAACATTTCCCGGTCAATAAAACTTCCTGTCATTTCCCGGTCAATAACATTCCCAGTCATTTTTCAGTCGGTAAGATTCCCTGTCAAGAAAACTCCCGGGAAATAAAATTCCTGGTCATTTCTTGGTCAATAAAATTCCCAGTAATTTCCCGATCAAGAAAATTCCCGAACATTTTCCGGTCAATAAAATTCCCAGTCATTTTCCAGTTAATAAAATTTCCAGTCAACAAAATTCCCGGCCAAGAAAATTCCTGGTAAATAAAATTCCTGGTCATTTCTTGGTCAATAAAACTACCAGTAATTTCCCGGTCATCATAATTCCGGCCATTTCCTGCTCAATAAAATTGCTGATCATTTCCCGATCAAGAAAATTCCCGGTAAATAAAATTCCCCAACATTTCCCGGTCAATAAAACTTCCTGCCATTTCCCGGTCAATAACATTCCCAGTCATTTTCCAGTCAGTAAGATTCCCTGTCAAGAAAATTCCCGGGAAATAAAATCCCTGGTCATTTCTTGGTCAATAAAATTCCCAGTAATTTCCCGGTCATTTCCCGATCAAGAAAATTCCCGGCCATTTAGACACCCTTCCCCTCGCGATGACACCAATTTCATTAATTAGTAACTAACGCCTTTTAATAAACTAAAAGGCAATGACAATCTAAAATAAAATCCACAATACTTAAGAGAATGATCTGTCTTCCGGAAGCGAATGTTTCTTTCACACGCAATCGGTGTAGCCGAATGGTAGTCACGATATAGGTGGGACAAGGCACGTGACCTTTCCTGATAAAAATGATAGCACATTCGCGGCGACGGGCACGGAATGTGCTTATGGGAGATAAGAATCCTGCATTTGTATAAATAAAGGGTGCTTTCCCTGACAATAAAAGCACCCTGGCTTCGCGACCCAAAATCCTGAGGGAGTGTTCTCAATTTTAAATGCGCTTTGAATCTCTTTATCAGTCTGTTGTTATTGCAAACCTCTGTTCCTGTCCTTGAACTTTTTGTCAGCGATTCACGTTTCCACTATCTCCGACACAATAGTCACTCACTGCATGTTTAAGGAACGGTTTTATCTTGACTTTCAAGCTGGCGCATGTACGATATGGCACGTTTTCATTCCTAAAATATTTTCAGTATTGTCCAATATTATTTATTATTTCCTTGACTGATGCAGGCAACATGTAGTCACGCAATATCAAATATTAGGGGCCACACTTAAATTATGTAACGGATAATATCTCCCCCCCCCCCTTTAACGAACCGCAACGAAATATTTATACCCCCCCCCTCACCCACTGTTACTTTACGTAATTTCTTTAGTTTCCATAAATGTTTTTTCTAGTTATTGCTAGTTGAATTAGGCATTAGTGTGTCCGAGAAATTCATTTTCAAAATTCCCTGACTAATTCCCCTGACTAATTTTTCATTTGCCTTCGTCATTAATATTCAACCACTAGAATTTTAATCTTGTAATACTTTTATTATAGTATTTTTTACAATTATATGTTATAAATTCCCAACAAAAAAGTGTCATAGTTTCTTTTTCAATAAAAAAGATGGAATTTATACCAAAAAAAAAGAATTTTAATACCAAAAAGACGAGTTTTCAACCAATAAAGATTTTTCACTCAAGAAAGAAATAAAAGTTTCTCTAAATTGTTTAACCTTCAAGCCAAGATGAAAGTTCTATACAAAAATTAAATTTCAAACCAAGAAAATTATTTTTTATCAGAAAAAGAGAATTATCAAATAAAAATTATTAATCTTAAAAATTGGAAAAATTACATTTTCAGTTAAAAAATTAACTTAAACCAATTAAAAAAAGTTTTCCATTAAAAAGTTAAGTTTTCAACCGGAGACTTCAATCAAATATTAAAAACGATTAATTTTTCACAAAATAGTTCAACTTTAAATCAAAGAGATCAATTTTAAACTAAAAATATCAATATTAAAAAAAGAAAGATTCCTTTAAAAAAATGGTTCAACCAAATCTTTCAAACAAAATAGTTGAATACTCAAGCAAAGAAGAAGAATTGTTAACCAAAAAATTGCATTTTCATTCTAAAAAATCAAGTTTCTACTAAAACAGATGAATTTTTAAATAAAACCAATAAACTGTAAGAAAAATAGTTGGTGAAAAATTAATTTCTTTAACTGACAATTTAACTAATCCATTTTTGGTTGGAAACTTATCTAACTTTTTTGTCAATTTTTTTAACTGAAAATTTAACTTCCACTTTTTATTGAAAATTTAACTTTTTTTTAAAATTCAACTATTTCGTTGAAAATGTCTTTGTTTTTTTGGTGGAAAATTAATTTTTTTACCTGGAAATTTAACCATTCCATTTTTGTTTGAAAACTTATCTTTTCTAGTTCAAAATTCATCAATTTTAGTTGGAAATTAATATTTTTCGTTAAAAATTCAATTATTTAGTTGAGAATTCATGTATTTCGTCGAGACATTATATTTTTTGGTATAAAATTTGATTATTTTGTTAAATGTTCAATTTATAAATTATTTGTAAACAAAAATGGGCTTTTCCAATAAACAGTTAAATTTTCAACCAAAGAAATAAGGCTTCAATCAAAAAAAATTTTCCAACAATGTAGTTTAAATTTTACTCAGGCAGTTCAATTTTCAATTAAAACTAACGATGTTATTTAAAAATAACGATGTTGCTGGAAATAATTTCAACCAAATCATTAAAAACAAAATGGTTCAATAATCAAGCAAGGAAGAAGAATTTTTAACCAAGAACGAGAAATTGAAAAAAAGTTGAATTTTCTGTTAACAAATATTTCAGTTGACTTTTCACGATAAAAATATTAATGTTTACCAAAAAAACATTTCAATCCAAGTAGAGGAATTTTTAACAAAAAAAGGACGATTTTAAAAACCATGTTGAATTCTCTATCAAATAGTTGCATTTGTATCAAAAAAAAAGATGAAATTTCTTTTAAATCAGATGGCTTTTTTAAATTAAAACAATAGTTGAATTTTCATCCGAAAAAGATTTCAAGTTCATTTTTCAACACTAAGCTATACATTTTAAACAAAAAGTTGATTTTTTAACTAATAGTTAAATTTGCAATAAAGCCATGGAAATTTCAACAAAAAAGTATGAGTTTTCAACTGAGTCAACTGAAATCTTTTTTAACCACAAATTCAACTATTATTTTAAAAATTAACTTTTTTATTTAAAAATTCATCTGTTTTGCAGAGATTTCTTTTTTTTTAAATTAAAATGCAAGATTTTGGTCTAAAATTCTTCTTCTTTGCTTGCGTATTCTACTTTTTTTTAAGATTTGGTTAAAACACTTTGTTAAGAAATCGTTTTTTTTTATTGAAGATTTATATTTTGAGTTAAAAATGTATCCCTCCCGTTGAAAGTTTTTAACTATTTAGTTGAAAATTAACCTATTTTATTGGAAAATTAAACTACTTCGTTGAAAGTTAAAAATTGTGGAATTTAATTTTTTTGGTTTATCGGAAAATTAATTTTTTAACTGAAAATTTAATTCTTCCATTTTTTAAGATTGACCTTTTTCAGTTGAAAATTCTCCTTTTTCGGGAAAAATGAATTTTCTTGATTTGAAGTTTCATTTTTGTTGGGTAAAAATGCATCAGTTGCGTGAAAAAATAATTTTTTGTTCAAAAGTCACATTTTTTGTTGAAAAGTTAAATTTTTGTCGAGAAAATTCATCCCTTGGCTTAATGCTTCAACAATTTAGATACACTTTTGTTTCTTTCTGGAGTGAAAAATCTTTATTTGCTAAAAATTCGTCTTTTCGCTTAAAAATTTGATTTGTATAAATTTAATCTTTTCTTATTGAAATAAAAACTACTATTAGACCCGGCCAAGCGTTGCTGTGGCTCTGTTATAATACTTTGAATTAATATTATACTAAACTATTTAAAAAAGCAAAAGATTATCCCACCTATTGGTTGCTTACCCAACCTAGATAACGTAAAATGTTCAAATGTCGGTCAATAAACTAACTGACACCATCATCTGTCTAAAACTTATGGACTTGGCTATTGGTTGAGATAAAAGGTATCCTATCCTTCAATCTGGACCAAATTACACATATTATACAAAATTTCATCAAGATCGGTTAAGTAGTTTCGGAGTTTAGTGGCGACAAACATCGTGACACGAGATTTTTATATTTATATAAATAGATAGATGACACTTTTTGTTGAGAATTGATCTTTTGTTACAAGGTGTGGGGGAGGGTTTTAGAGAGGGTCTAAGATCCCTTACATAATTTAAGTACAGTCCCTTATGTATACCGACTGTCAAACATCGAAACAGAAAGTGAGTCAGAGTTGACTCCCCAAATGTATGAAATGTTTGACATGATACGGATCTAGATATACTGTGAAATTGAGGGTTTTAAATATTTGTGTATGCTGCAGGCTCTTAAAGACTTGTATATCAACCCTTAAACAATTTTCTGAAAATCAATAATTCAGTGATGAATTTGCATTAAAGATCTTCTGCAGTCTTATAGAATTATCAATAAATATTCAGTATAGGGAGGATCACGCAAGATTCTTTAATAATTGACAACCCTCTTCTCGAGTATCAGCAGACGCTCGATGTCTCATTTTTCACCCCAATCTTGTATCTGTTTGACCCTCATGGTACTTGGTATGCATAGGCCTCTATATTAGCATCCGCATTACTCGTGCCGATTCGTTGCACCCAGCCGACATCAAAGCATTTAATTTCATTTCGTTTTGTCGTGCTGCTTCTTGAACGCTGCTCAAGCGGAGGCAATGAAAGTGACGCGTGGGTGATACTATTTTTGCTCGGAGGAATACCTCAACTTAATTCTATTTAAATTAAGAAACAAATTTGTTTTGTGTGCGGAAATCCTGAAAATAAAACCAAGAATCCAATAACAAAATTTGCACAATCACCATAAAATGTTCTTATTGAAATTTAAAAAAATAATAATAAATAAGAAAGAGGAAATTGAAATGGAACGGCAACCGACAAAATCTCCTCCCTTCTCTTTTTATTTATTTTTTATTTTTATTATTATTAAATCACAATTTAAAGAACTTGTAAAAAAATAATCACCAACGTTTTGGCACTCATACATCACCCTTATTAGAACAAAAAAAAATGTGAAAAGTTACGAACAGCAACGAAATCACGATGCTCTTTCAGATATCAGGGTAAGAGAATTTTGGTTTCGTTGCTGTCCCTGCTCAAATTTTTCTTGGATGAACAGCAACGAAACCACGATTCTCTATTAGGTATCAGGGAGAGAGCATCGTGGTTTTGCTGCTGTTCTCACCTGCTCAAATTTTTCTTGCCTTGATAAGAATGCTATACGACTGTCAAACGTTTGTTATTTAATTAAAAAAAAAATTTACTGTGATTTGATTAGAATAAAAATAAAAAAAGACGAAAGAAATAAAAAAAGAGAAGAAAGGGGATTTGGTTGGTTGCCTTCTCTTTTTTTCCCTCTCTTTTATTTTATTATTATTTTTTTTTAATTGCAATAGGAGCATTTTATGGTGGTTGTTAAAACTTGGTCGTTGGATTCTTGGTTTTATTTTCAGGAATTCTATGTATTCAATTGATTATTGGACGTTAAATAAGATTTTTAATTTGATTTTAATCTCATTTAAATTTCTTTAGTTTTGAAATTTGTTTTATGCAACAGAAACTCCAAATAAGCTTGCGTTAGCAGATTAAGGAACAGTTAAAAAATTACGTAAGGCTATTTCTTGGAATCCTCTCTACGCTCCTTGCGTAATAATTAATGTTGAACAATAAAAATATGCGGTTATTCCACAGCGGAAATTCCAAAATAAAAACAATTTGCCACTCTTTTTAGGTAAAATTTTAATATTGATTTAATTATGAGTTTTAGCAGAAAAACTTATTGGCATTAAACTCACGCTATATCTTAAATATTTCAAAAATTTTCCAAATATATTCAGGAATTTCAAAAAATATTAAGAGCGTTTTAGGTCAAAGCTGCCAGTTTTATATCATTTTAATCATAAATAGCTGATCTTATTCCTTGAAAGATTCTTTTCAGTCTTGCTGTACTGGATTTTATCGAAAAAATTTTTTTGTGTAGAAATCACAGTTATTTTTCTTGAAAACAAATTATTTCTTAACTTATTTAATGACATAAAAAAACTCCGGCCATTTCCCGGGTTGCAAACTTTTTTCTCGGTCCATGAAATTGAAAAATTTTAACTCTAAAGTTAAATTTAAATTATTTTCATTTTTATGGTTTAAAAATCCTTAGAAAGCTTACAAATTTTATTCCGAAATCTTTTTGAAAATGAAATGAAATGAAAATTTTTAATCCTGTAAAATGCAAAATATTTTTGAAGATTTTGGAAATCTTTTTAAATCTTTAAAAATATTTGCTTGCAATTATTTATCAAAATAAAAGGTCGTTTTTAATTTTCCCGAAAATCAGATAAAAATGTTATTTATTCTTTTGAAACCATTCATAATTCTTAAAAAAGCTTCTGAATTTTTTGTTCGAAATTTTCAAAAATTTATATTTTCTTTTAAATTAGGCCATGAGTTATTTGCACCAAAATTTAGGTACGAATAGCCGAATTTTGTAGATATACGCAGGCGCTTCGTTTAAATTATTCGAAATAACTTCAAATTTTTAATTAATTTTGAATCTTTTTAGAACTTCTAAATATCTCTTCAACTTTGTCGATTTCTTAATAGAAATTATAGTTAAATATTTATTACACATCAAAATTTAACAATTTTACTTGTAAATTAAAATTTTTCAAATACAGTAGAACCTCGATTATCCGGTCTTCGATTATCCGAGGCTCCGCATTATCCGAGACAACGGATTCATCCAAGCACTCCGCATTAACCGAGTTGTGTGCTCGGATAATACGGAGAATCATTAATAAAACAAATATTGCAACTTAATATATGCAACCCTCCTTACAGCCCCTGCTTTAGGGAAAAATTTTGTTTAAATTTGAAAATTAAATTTTTTCTGAAAAAAAAAATATCTACTCACTTCGCTCTATTGGGAAACGAACCACATAACTTCCGATTTACAGTCAGGTTCTTTTCCAATTAAGCTATCAGATTGATCAAAAGAAGAATTTTTTTCGGAAATACACTCTTTATCAAGCCAAGTATAACATTAAATTTTAATAAAATTATTTTCCAGTACGCAGGAATTAAGGGGCAGGTACTGCAAGGAGGGTTGCATATATAAAGAGACAGTAATTGTAAAAATTGAAACAGAAATTAAGGGGCAGTGATTGTAAGGACAGTTGCAGAAATTAAGGGGCAGGGGTTGTAAGGAGAGTTTGAGAGATTAAGGGGCAAGGATTCTAAGAAGCGTTGCAGAAATTAAGGATCAGGATTAAATTCTTGGATTAATCAAGAACTAAAGCAAAGACAATTTTCAAGTTTCTGGGAGAATTTGCAAGAGGAACCAATTTATTTAATATTAATTAGTTTGTCTGCCGGGCTGAGGCGATAATTGCCATCTGGCGAGAGTACCGGACCAGCCCACGTATTCCGCCAACATTTGCTGCAAGGTCCTCCACGAACAGGACGATGGAAGTTCATGGTGAACCGGTTTTGTCATGCGTCACCCGGAAGTGATATTGTTCTAAACCACGTTAGCCTCACGACTCGACCGGGTCTCCTTAATACAAAAATTAAATTTGTTCGCGATGCTCCGAAAGTGTTGTTATCGAAATACGAAAAGTCTGGCAGGTTTGTGAGGATCTGGAGAATAGAAGATCAGGAGTTGAAACCGAAAGAGCAGTGTCGTTATTGTGAGGTTGCCTGGTTTCAGCCACTTAGCCTCTATACATTTTGGTGGGGTAAGGGATGATGGTACGGGAGCATTTCGTCGTTATTGTCTCGGTGAGAAGTTATGAAAATTACGTGCACCGATGCTTGCACGCTTCACAAAGTTTCCTCCTCCTTTTCCTCCCACATTGAGTGCTCGAAAGAGAAGCTCTGTTTAAAATACGGATTTGCTTGCGAGCAAATCGGCTTCTCTTTTGTAGGCGGCTAAGGTGATATTGTCTTCGTGATAATTCTCAGCAAAACATGAAACGCCGTCTGAACACTTTATCTTATCTTCTCACAGCTTCATTTTTCGACCTACTCTTAACAAGCTAAGAAATTTATGTTGCAACTGAACCAGAATTTTTGTTTGGATTGCTCAAATGTTTGCTGTTAAGGAGGAGAGCAGCGACTTCTGAATTTTTGATAGAATAGTTAGAAAAGAACATTTTTATATCGCCTATAATTATAGTGCGAAATTGTTCCATAATCAGCCCAAGTGCTGCAACAAATTTGAAGTAAGCTTTATCCGCTAATGGAAAATGTAATCTCGCAGCGCATACATGCGCCAGCGCAAAGTTTTCAATTGGATATACAATATTGAGGACGACAATTATGAGTACCTAGTCAAGATTAGCGAAAATGCATACGTACCATAAGCGACAGTCGCTTGCATTTCTATGCTGTCTCGTCAGTTTACGGTACAAGCTCGAACTTTTCGCTTTGAGAGCCAGAAAACGGGTTCGTGTTATTTTCTCCGAATTGATGGTCAGGAAGTTTCTCTTTCCTCATATTAATTTCGGATCTCTCTCCTCACGGTGGCTGCAAAACTTCATTTTCAAAATTCCCTGATTTTTCACTGACTAATTTTTTCAAGATGTCCTTAAAAATCTCTGACTTTTTCCTAATTTACAGGTTTTCCCTGACCTATACGACCACTCCGCTTTCACTGAATATGAGACTCTTAATCAGTTGATAGAATTTGTGGTAATTTAGCCAGTCCACTAGAGGTGGAGAGACAAGTTAGAACGTCAGTCCCACCCAACTTCTGTGAATGGAGGGCACTGACTGGAATATTTTTAAAGTTCGACAGTTATTGATAGACCATGATTTATCTGTTAAGTTTCTACCTCGTTTCGAAGCAAATAATAAATAACGGTGTTACGGAAGATTGACAATGCCTGAATGGTTCGGTGGTTCTAAACAATTCTGACCAGTCATGTCCTATAAAACTTACACCGTCGATTCTCGTCTCCATAGGTGAACACGGTCGGAAACATATTGCATATGAGAAACGTTATGGATGTTTTCGAGGTACATTCCACTTCACTTTATTCGCGAGCAGCCTGTATTTTCAAATAGAGTGCGATAAAATTCTCCGAGGTATTCCTACCAGTCCCAGACTTTTCAATCAAGTCTTTCTTTCATATCCGGCAAACGTCTCTTGGGCTTTTCCTTCGGTTTCACTTTGTTCCCAAAGATGGACTTTGAACTTCGAAACAGGTCATATTAACTTGCTAGAAGTTTCTTATGCAAATTCGTTTAGACCATCAGAAAAATGACAGCTTTAGACTTTAGAGGGGTCACGGCGAAGAAAGAGCTCAGTAAAGGGGAAATAGGGTAATTTGTCACGAAATAGGGGAAATATTCCAAATATAATTTTTAATTTAGAAGGGAAGAAGCAGTTTAACTTGAAAAGAGTAGAACCTCGAATATCCGAGGTAATGTGGGGAGGAGATACCTCGGATAAGCCAAACTTCGGATAATACGGAAGAAGTACAAAATTTGGCAGAGTTATCTATTTTTTATATATTTTAAATAGAAAAATAATCATTTAGCAAATAAAAGTAAACCAGTCTTATTTAATTTATTAATTTATTAAATTTATTAATGATGCTCCGCTTTATCCGAGCATACACCTCGGTTAATGCGGAGTGCTTGGATGAGTTCCATGCCTCGGATAATGCGGAGCCCCGGATAATCGAAGACTGGATAATCGAGGTTCTACTGTAGTTGCATTTTCAACTAAAAATGATCAAGTTTCAACAAAGAAGATTAATTTTCTGACCAAAAAAACTAATATTCAATAAAATACGTGCATTTTTAAATAGGAGTTCAAGCTTTAAATTCACTGTTCTAAACACTTGTTTTTTTTTTTTTTTTTTTTTTTTTTTTTTTAGTTAAAGATTTGACATTTTTGTTAGAAATTTATCTATTTTGGTTAAGGATTACATTATTTTTTTGAACATTTGGTTTTTTATAAGTTAATAAATAGTTTGAAGAAAAAATCCTTTTTTACTTGAAATTGTAAAAATTACAGCTTTGGTTGCAATTTCACCTATTTTGGTTGAAAATTCACATCCTTTTTTATAAGAACAAAACTACTTTATCAAAAAAAAATTTTGTTTGTTTGTTTGTTTTGTTAAAGATTCATCATTTTAGTAAAAATTAATCTCTTTGGTTGTAAATGTCACTATTTTGTTGAAAATCCAACTAGTAAAAAAATGAGAATGTTACAAGAAAAAGGGTTTAAAAAATTGAAACAAAATACATTCACTTTCAAATAGAAATTCAAAAATTAAATTTACTGTTCAATACATTTATTTATAACCACAAAGATGAATTTTCAACTAAAATTATAAAACTTAAAATTATAAAATGTAATAGTTGCATTTTCAGTTAAAAAATTAATTTGCAACCCAAAATACACACTATTTTTAACAAAAGAGTTAAATTTTTAACCAAAGTGATATAGAACATTCAACTGGATTAGTTCAATTTTCAGTTAAAAAAACTTTCAACCATACAAAAATTTAAAAATATGATTCAATTTTTAACTGGAATAGTTGAATTTTCAGGTAAGAAAAGTAATTTTCAGTCGCGAAAAGAGATTTTCAAATAAAAAAATAAAATAAAAAACACCAATTTTCAACCAAATAGTTCAATTTTTAACTAGAATAATAAATCTTAGACTAGAACAGTTTAATTTTTTAGCAAAAAGTTATTTTTTAAACAGAAAGAAAATACATTATTTTCTACGAAATAGTTGATTTTAAATTCAAATGACAAATTTTTAAAGAAAAATATAAGTTATTTTTTCAGCTAAGAAATTAATTCTCAGAGCAAAAAAATTATTTGAAAACTAAATAGTTCAATTTTTAATCAAATTGATGAATTTCCAACTAAAAAGATGAATTTTATACTAAAAGGATCAATCTTTAAGTGGACTTTCAAATAGTTGAATTTTCAACCAAAAAGATAAATTTTTACGAAAAAGATGAATTTTCATTCGAGACGATTAATTTTCCACTAAAATAGACTAATTTATAAAAAAATACATGAAATTTCAACTAAGAAAATTAATTTTCAACGAAAAATTGAATAGTAAAATTGTAATCAAATTCTAATTAAATTTTTAACCAAAAATATCAATTTGCAAACGAAACTGAAATAGTTACATTTTTAACCAAAATGATCAATTTTCAATCAAGAAGGTTAATTTAACAGTTTCATTCAATTTAATTGAATAGTTAAATTTTCATTAGTAAAAATTAATTTTCAATAAGGGAGACAAATTTCAACGAAATTGATAGAATATTCGAATGAAAGATTTAGATTGTTCGTTAAAAAATGTATTTTGAACAAAACAAAAGAACAATATTCAAGAAATTAGTTACATTTTCTACTAAAAAATAAATAAACTTGCAACGATAAATATAAATTTTATATCAAAAAGATTAGTTTTCTGATAAAAAAAATACGAATTTTCAATGGAATACGTGAATTTCCTTCCGGAAAAATTAATTTTCAACTAAATAATATAATATTTGACTGAATTATTCCAATTTTTGTTAACAAATTATTTTTCATCCAAAAATTAATTTAAACAAAAAAAATATATAAATTTTCAACCAAAGAGATGAATTTTTAATTAAAACGGCGAATCTTCAACAACCAAAATGCATTTTTAATAAATGAGTTTACGTTTAAAATATTTAGTTGAATTTCCAACTGAAAAAGATCAATTTTTAAACCAAAAATAAAACTTCGTACGGTTATCCGGCTAAATAATTAGAAGATAAAATTATTCAGAAAAAAAGAAAAAATCTTTTTATAAGAACTTTAGTTTGTAAATAATTTTAAATGATTTTTTAATTATTTCTACGAACCCTGCTTAATGAACTGAAGTTTAATTGAAAATTCAATCGATCCAATCGCTGAATCAGGTACTAAAATATATTCTTGTTACCTCCGCAGAAATTCATAGACTTGAAACTATTTAGAATTCAATTCCCCCTAGTGAATAAATAGCGGTTATTTACCAACCCATTGCCATACGATGGCAATTACGCTATTGGATATCCACTCGCATTAAATCTTATCAAATTCATCCATACGGTTTCGCCCCAACACAGTAATAAATACTATATTTTAATTCAACTGCGTTAAGAAAACATTTTTTAATCCTCCGAATATTTATAAAAAAAAAATTTTTTCACTGAAATGATCGTTTTAAATTTACAACTCTAAAAAAAATGTTGAAAGTCTTTAGCTATGAAAAAAATCGACTCTAGCTTCGCTGGGATTCGAACCCGGGTGTACAGATTGCCGGCGTGGTGCTCTCGGAGGGAAAGATCCTCTAGAGTAGCAGCCCCGCAATCTGACGACCTGGGTTCGAATCCCAGCGGAATTAGAGAACAATTTTTTTGAGTGCATTACATCAAATCTCCATTTATAAACAGTATTTTTATCCAAATAATTTAATATATTTGCGAGAAATTTTTCATCGCATAAAAATTTATCAGATTTTAATGCGGCCTGTGAAACGGATAGCACATTGAGTAACCTCCGGAATCTATTTGAATGTCAATATTTGGAGGAGACACGTTTCTGCGCAATATAGACGATGTGGTTTTTAGACCGAACTATTCCAGCGGGGGCTATAATTTATTTAATGCACGGCGGTATGGCCTTCGTATACATAATATTGGAAGGGTCGAAAATGCCCTAGTGAGTCACACACTAAAGTATATTATTGCGATATTTTATAGTCTACCTACACATTAATGTTTTTAAGAATATCTCCACTAGATCGATTTTCACTCCCTTAAGAGAATTTCAACGGAAGTCAGAATAAAAAAATTTGCATCACGAATTTTAAATAAGCATATTTACTGATAAATAAAATTAAAAATATAATCGGAAATCTTCAATATTTGGTGAAACTTCTTTTTTAAATATTTATAGGATCCCGACAAAATCCCATAATTTAAATTTTGGACTCTACGAGTTTTTGGCCCCAATTATGATTTTTTGAGGATTCTAAAATAAAAATTGTTACTAATACATAAAATATTGGTTTCTAATGATAATTAGATGTTTACATAAATTGTTTAAACATTTTTTTAGTAATTTTATCTTAGAATAGAGTTAGAAAGTCGCGTTTTCTTCCGAACTTTTTAACTTATTAACAAATTTTCAGATAGAGCTAAAAAATATTATATTAAATTTAACATTAATCATTATTTAAACAATTTATTACTATTCGTATTAATATTCTCTTAGAATAAAGCTAAAACGTTGAAGTTTTTTCTAAAATTTTCCACTTTTTGTCCACCGTTCACTTAGAGAAAAGTAATAGTAAATTTTCACTTAGAGCGAGGTAAAAATAATTACAATTGGTCAGTAGTGATTGTTTAAACAAATTATTATTGTTTATAACTATCTTCTCCTATAGTAACGCTAGCTAGTTGCTGCTTTTTAGGAAATTTTCCACTTTTTGTCAAATTTTCATTTTGGACCTAGTTAATGATTAAATCTAATGAAAAAACTAATTGTTTAAACAATTTATTATTATTTATAACAACCTTCTCTTAGATAATTGCTAGAAATTTGGGTTTTTTGTTAATATTCAACTTTTCGTTCATTTTTCACTTAGCAATTCGGCCATTCAAAATTCGCGGATTTTCCAACTTTTTTCTCAGTAAAATAAAATGCCGGGTTTTTGCGGTTTTTCATACTTTCCCGGTCCGCTAGACATCCTCAGAGCCTTACTTATAATAAATTAAAATTCAACTGTTTGATTGAAAATTAATCTATTTTAATTAAAAATTCAATTATCTTGTTGAAAAAATTCGTTTTTTTTTTAAATAAATTCAACTCTTTTTAATTTGAAAATATTTTTTTTTAGTTAAAATATCAAAATTTACAGTTTTTATTGATAATTTATCATTTTAGTTAAAAATTCATCTTTTTGGTTAGAAATGCACCTATTTTGTTGAAAATACAATTGAAAATACAATTCCGATTTTAAATAAAAACACTTTCGACTGAAATATCATTATATTTTTCGTTAAGTAATTTTAGTTGAAAATTAATCTATTTTGGTTGCGGATTCAATTATTTTCTTGGAAATACTTTTCTTTTTTAATAAATTAAACTCTTTAGTTTAAAAAATAACATCTTTTTTATTTGAAACATTCAAAATTACCGCTTTCGTTGAGATTTTACCTTTTTTTGTTGAAAATTGAACTTTTTTCTTATAAGATCAAAACTACTTAATCAAAGAATTTTTTTATTGTTAAAGATTTATCATTTTACTGAAAAATTAATACCTTTGGTTGAAAATGTCCCTATTTTGTTGAAAATCCAACTAATTGATTAAAAAAGGAACTTTTTGTTGAAATTTCGATTTGACATATCTGAAATCCTCTGAAATATTTTTAAATTTTGACAAGAATCTCAAAAAAATTATATTTGGTATAATCCTTAAAACAAATAAACTCGAAACATAAATATATATTTGAATTTTTTATATGGCGAGATTGATAATGCTAGTTTATCTAAAAAAGTTAGAAATCAACAAGAAAAAGGGGTTAAAATTGAAACCAATATTTAAATTCTGTACCATCTTTTCAATAATAAATAATAAGTTACAGGCGATTTCCAGCGGAAACGCAGGAAAGTGGTCTTGTTTACCATCGCTTTAGCTCTTTATAGTTTCTTTTATGGAGTACTCGAGCTCAATATTTTGTCATGCCCCTTCAGCCATAAAATAAAACTCCTTAATCACAATTTATGTGCACCTTGGAAATGATGTGAAGTCGCTGGTCAAAGGACTTCGTGACTTTCGATCAAGAATTTAATTCTTATTCATTCCTGCCTCTCATTTTTACCATCACTTTTCTCGCTGATTCTTCCATAAAACTTGAGTGAACGTGAAATAAAAAATTTTTACGGTGAGAACGTGCCTGACAGTTGGATGAAAGTAGAAATAAGACGAAACATTTGGATTCTAAATCCATCTCATGTTGAAATCCCGTTTCCCGCGTTTTTAATTCCAGCGTAAGCGTAGGTCAGGGCGGTACGTGACATCTAGTCGCCGCTGACTAATCGCCGGACATCTAGTCGCCGGGACATCTAGTCGCCAGGACATATTGTAGTCGCGGAGACAAGTATTCGCGGGTCATCTAGTCGCCGGGACATCTATTCGCGGAACATCCAGTCGCCCGGACAAGTATTCGCGAGTCATCTAGTCACCAAAATATATCTATTCACCGTGACATTTCTAGTCGCCGGGACATATAATCGCCGGGACATCTAATCGCCAGGACATCCAGTCGCCGGAACAAGTATCCGCGGGTCTTCTAGTCGCCAGATTATCTCTAGTCGCCGGGACATCCAGTCGTGGGTCATCTAGTAGCCGGGAGATCTAGTCGCCAGTACGAATATTCGTGGTTCATCTAGCCACCGTGACATCCCTAGTCGCCGGGACATCTAGTCACCAGAACATCTCTAGTCAAGGGTTATCCAATCGCCGAGACATCTAGTCTCCAAGGTCAAGTATTCGCGAGTCATCTTGTCGCCAGAACATCTCTAGTCGCCGGGACATCAAGTCACGGGTCATCTAATCACCGGGACATCTATTCATGGTCGTCTTGTCGCCGGGACATCTAGCACACTTTGTAAATTGTGCAGTTAATAATATAATGTACTTCTTGGAAAATATGCATCATAATGGAATTATGTCCGCTAAATTTTAAATGTATAAAGCAAGACTGATTCAAATTGCCTTACTGACGAGTTTGCTGATTCAGTCCGGGACAAAAAATAAAAATCAGTTCTTATATTTAGAAAAAAAAAATCTTTTAAAAATGAACTGCAGAACAAAAATAAATATTAACCCTGATGCTAATTAGAAAATCTTCTTTGGAATTATGATACTTCGGTGTATTTTTAATTTTCAATTTTAATTTAAAATTGTTTTAGTCAGTTAATAAAAGATTCTATGCTCAAAATGTTCCTTGCTCAAAAATCTGGCCATTAAATATTAATGGTCAGCGAAAATGAAAAATTGACAAGGAAAAAGCTAGCGAGCTTTTAAAATTAAGTTTGCGGCCACCCCGATATAATAAATTTGCTAGAAATTGAATTGCCTTGTATTTTTATTTCTTTTTATTTCAGTTGATTTCACCTGACGATTCGATTTTTAGTTAAATTTATTGTTAAGTTCCAAATTCAACAACTTGGATAATAAGTTATCTTTTTGGTTTAAAATCCAACTATTTCCTTTTAAATTCATGTTTTTTATTTGAAAACTAATATCTTTTCGTTAAAATAATTCTTTTTTATTTAAAAAATTAGATGGAAAAAATGCATCTCTTGGGTTAAAGATGGATCTTTTTAACTAAAAATTCAATTATTCCATCTATAAATCAATTTAAATGAGCTAATTCATCATATTAATTTTTTGTTCGTTTTTAAAATTCATCTTTTTGCTTTAGAATTTAACTATGATCCCTCTTTGATTGAAATGACAATTTTGTTAAAAATTAGTTTTTTTTTGTTTAAAATTATTTTTTTAAACTGAAACTGTAACTTTTCCATTTCTGGTTGAAAAATGATTTTTATTCATTGAAAATTCAACATTTTTCATGGAAAAATGATTTCTTGGTTGAAATTTCCACATTTTTAATTTAAAATGTAACTGTTTGGTTCAAAAATAACTTTTTTGTTGAAAATTCACACTTCCAGGTTAAAATTTTTACTAGTTTATGGAAAATTGATATTTTGGGTTGAAAATTGGTCTTTTTTTATTAAAAGTTGAGGTATTTTATTGAAATGTGTTAGTTACAGATTCAACATTTTAGCTGAAGATTTATCTCTTGGTTGCAAATTTGATTACTGTGTTGAAAAAAATTTTTTTTTTGGCTAAAAATTAATTTTTTGTACCAAGAAGTAAATTTCCATTTTTGGCTTAAAATTGATATTTTTAGTTAAAAATTGAACTACTTGCTTGAAAATATATGTATTTTGTTGAAAATTTATCTTCTTGATTGAAAATGCCTCTTTCTGATTTAGAATTCAGTTCTCTAGTTGAAAACTAAATTATTTCGTTAAAAATTAGTGTTTTTGGTTAAAATATCTCATATTTTTTGTTGACTGAAGTAATCTTCTTTAAGTATAATTTATTTTTAATTTTTCTCTCTACATGGTCTTTAATCAATATTTAAAATAAATCAATTAATAAATTTAATATAATTCAATACAAATATTAAATACTATTGCTCGTATTAATGCATTATTATTTTATTTTTTGTTTAAAAATTTACTATTTGGAAGAAAATTTATCTTTGTAGGTTGAAAATTCATCAATATAGATAAAAAGTGAACTATTTGGTCGAAAATTAAACTTTACTTATTAAAAGGTTAGCTTTTTTGGTCGAAAATTCAATTACTATGTTGAAAAATTCTACTTTTTGAATAAAAATTCATATTTTTTTAAATGAAAACTCAACTGTCTTCTAAAAGATTTAATTATTAGACTGCAACAGAAAACATTTTTGATTGAAATTTAATCTTTTCTGATTGCAAATTTGACCATTTGATTAAAAATGCAACAACGTAGTAAAAAATTCAATTATTTTGTTTAAAATTGACCTGTGTTCTAAAAAATGTAATTATTTGCTTGAAATGCTACTATTTTTGATTGCGGTTGATTCCCTTTTGTTTTGGAAATTCGCCACTGTTTTAAAATTCAATAATTAGGTAAAAAAATTAAACTATTTCATGGTAGAAAATTCATCGTTTATAAAACATTCGAGGTTAAAAAAGTTACAAGATTAAAATGCTGATCTTTGAATATTAACAGTCAGGGGAAAATCAGGGAAAAGTCAGGAAATTTAAAAAATAAAGTTCATCGGCAAATATATTTCGTTTTTTATTTCAACTTCTTGTTTGGTCATTCCTTTAGCCTATACACATTTACAGATAAAGTTTATCCAGAGATATCTTGCTACTTTTATGAAGTTTCACCTTTAAGAAAAAAAAAATGTAATGGGACTCAGGTGCACGGAGTTCGTTTCTTTCCTTTTTAAAGGTAGCATCTGTTCGGATTACTTTGTGAGTAATCGTCTAGGTCTCAGGATAAAATCTTATCGTTGGAGTCCTCTCCTTCGCAACCCACGACCCACCCCAATCTGAAACTGCGTAATCTCTCAATCTCGCAGTTTCTTTGCTATAGATACGACAGTGACTTGATCAATAAATTGACCTATTCGCCGAAGCAATTTTTGTCTCATTTTATTTTCGCTGTATAATTTTAGTTTATTAGCTACTTTCCTCCAAGGACGATCAACTTTATCCAGATCCAACTTATATCGTTCCGTTCCTTGGAAGCAGCGCCATTATCGCGATAAAATATATACGAGTGCTGATAAAATCTTGTGAGTCAGACTATTTTACGACGGGGATGAGAACACGGGGAAAAACGGTAGGTCAGCCTGAACATCTCGAATCTAGAGGGTCGAACTGACTAGTTTTGAGGGTCATCTTACGATGTGATTATCAGTAAATTTGCGTATTTTACATGATGACTTTGTGAAGCTCTTCGCCTAGGGTGATTGCTAGAGAGATTGATCCGCAAATTGGGTCGCAAATTTTGGCCGCAAGTTTGGCTTAAGAGCATGTTCTACGGTGACCACGTGACCACATCGCTCCTTTTTTTATGAAAATTTCGTTTGGTGTTCACTATCTCCAAAGGAAATGATATATCGCTCTTAAAATTTGTAATATATAAAATTAAACAATAATTTGTGTTTGTATATTTAGTTTGAGTAATAGTTTTGAAACAAAATAATTTCAAGTGAGAAATAAATGTGTAAAATTATTTACACTTTTTTTCTATACTCACTACTTCCACAAGGATTGAGATAACGTGTTTAGAATTTGAAAGATTAAATAAATCCGTGTGGACGTAGTGAGCACAAAAAAAATGAAAATAATTTTACACATTTATTTTTTACTCGGATAATTTTTTTCGAAATTATTACTCAAACTAAATATATAAACGTAATGTATTGTCTTATTTCCTATATTTCAAACGCTGAGTATATTTAAAGTAGCCACATAAAATTTTAAAAAATCAAGGCTATTTTTCGGTTCCCCCGGGTAAAAAATACACTTTTCTCGGTTGAGGATTACATGTTTATATTAATAAATAATCAATACTAATTGCCGTGTTATACAAATTTTAAAAATAATTAAAGATTTGATTAATGAAAGGTAGAATTTATTATTTAAATCATTTGAAATGTAAAAGATTTAATTTGCTATCCAGAGAGACGATTGTATAACAAAATAGTTTAATTTTCGAAGAAAAAAGATGATTTTTTAGTTAAATAAATAAATTGTTAACCAAATTTCAGAATTTTTGACAAAAAAATATGAATTCTACTATTTAGTTGAAAATGTAATTATTTTGTTGAAAATTGATTCATTCTCTTAAAAAGTCATATTTTTTGGAATCAAAATATTATAACTGATGTCATTTCAAATACAAAAAAAAAAACATTATTTTTGTATGAAAAATGTTAAAATTCACATACAAAAAACATTAATTTTAATCAAGTTTTTTTGCAATTTAATTTTTTTTACCGTCGCTTCTTATCAAATTTTGAAGGATGATTGCATTTTAATAAATGACGGCTTATTCTTTCTGGGAAAACATTCTCTACAACTCTACTGTTTCCAATTTTTAAAGTAAATTTTTTTTATGGCTGAAATTGTCACAACAATTTTCTTTAAAGAAAACATTTTTTAAACAAATAATTATGTTTCGAGATTATTTAGTAATTTAAAAAATTCGAAAAAGTACAGTTGTAGAGAATGTTTTTTTTTGGAAAAAAGAAGCCGTCATTTATTAAAATGCAATCATTTTTCAAAAATTGGTAAAAAAATAATGGTCAGAAAAAATTTAATTGCAAAAACATGATTAAAATTAATATCTTTTCTTGTAAATTTGAAAATTTTTCATGAAAAGTAATGTTTTTTATTTGAAATGACACCAGTGATAATATTTTTATTCCTAAAATCATATAAAAACTATTTTTTACATTTTGTGTTCAAATTTTATTCCTTTAGGTAAAAAGTCAACTATTTTGTTGAAAATTCATTTTTTTTGTATAGAAAATTGATCTTTTAATACCAAAATTAGTTTTGGTTGAAAATTTACCTATTTATAGAAAAGTTCATTTTAGCCAAAAAGACGAATACTCAAGAAAAAAGTTGAAATTTCAACAAGCAGTTGAGTTTTTAACGAAGTAATTAAATTATAAACCAACAGTGGAATAATTAACCAAAACAGATGAATTCTGAATTTAAAAATAATAGCAGACTTTCCAAAAAATTAACTTTTCAACTGAAAAAGATAAATGTAACAAAATAATAGAATTATCAAGAAAATAACTAAATTTTCAACCAAATATTAGAAGTTTTGATCAAAAGAGATGAAATCAAAACAAAAAATACAATAGTAGACTTTTAAAATAAAATAAAAAAACTTCAACAAAATAACTCATTATTTAACCAGATATTAGAATTTTTAATCAAAAGGATGAATAACGCAAAATGTTATAGTAGACTTTTAAAATGAATAAAATTAACTTTCACCAAAAATATGACTTCTTAAGAATATAGTTCATTCTTCAACAAAATCATTAATTTTTCAACTAAATAGTAGAAGTTTTACCCCGAACAGATGAATTCTAAACGAAAAATATAATAGTATTACTGTCAAATAAAAAGAATTAACTTTCAACCAAAAAAGATTGCTTTAATTCCTTTTTCTAATTTAATTTTTTTTTTTTAAACAAAAATGTTTTCAACAAAGAAGTTAATTTTTTATTAAAAGATATGAATTAATTTTTAAGAAAAAATGGTTCGATTTTTGTATTGTAAGGAATTCTCTAAAAAGGCGAAAAGATGGGAATAAGGGAACGAGTAAGAAGTCTGTGATTTAGTAAACCGCATCAGAAATTCTGCGCAACGAAGCAATTGATGTTATTTCAGAATACAAATTGCGATGTTCACCAGGAAGTCCCCATTTTGTTGATCCCTCTAATCCAAAATCGAAAATGTAGATTTTTTAGTTTCGATAAAAAAACATACTTTAATTTACACTCAATTTGATAAATTTTTTATTTTATCTCCACAAAATGAAATAAAATTCAAAATTAAATTAACTAAAATTAATCAGGTGCTCACTAGACCGGCTGGACCAAAAGTTTGTCAAACTTTTGAGATCAAATATTTTTTGCACATTTTCAAAAATATCCAGAAAAATTTAGAGAATCCCTAAATTATAACTTTATTATACCAATTATACGTATTTATTTATATAAATTTAGGTTACTTATGCGATTAATATGTTAAATATTTTAAAAGAATGATTTCGTTTTCAAACATAAAACAAACATTAATTTTTTAATAAAACATTAACTTTAAAATTTTAAACATACAATAATTATTGAAAAATTCCCAGTTTAAAAAAATGTTCAACTTTTTCCCGATTCTTAAAGACTAATACCCGATTTTCCTGGTCAGTAGCCAAAATCGATTTTGTTTGGATTTCATCCGCCAATCGAGAAAGTCGAGAAGATTCTTACCTGCAACAAAAAATAAATAAAATGGATTAAAATTTTGTTTAAATAAATCTCGAGATCTATTTCAAATCATAGCCTGATGATATACAAATAAAAGGAATTTTTAACCAGAGATGAATTCTCAGTTAAAATGACGAATCTTCAACAAGAAACCGACTTTTAACAAAGTGGTTTAAACTTCAACCAAGTAATTTAATTTTCTACCAAAAAGATCAATCATCAACTATTTTTTGAGGGAATAAAAATAACAGGACCATGAGAAAATTCAAAGGATTTCCAGCTTTTTCCAGTAAAAAAAAATCCAAGGACTTTTCTAGATTTTCAAGCATTTCCAGGACACTAGATTAACCCCTTGTGACTTGACCTTTGGTTGTAGAATGGGTAAAATGTTTATAGTGAGTTGCTAATTTAACAATGTCTTTCTCTTTGGTACAGAACAATAAGTAAGAAAACCGACACGATGAGATTCGTGGTCATAGGTACCGGTAATTCAACCAACACGTGCGAGCTGTTTGTGTTTGACACACACTGTGCCCGCCAATTATTCGGACATAGTAGAGATTGCAACCTTTACTACAACGGCCGCCCCGCCTCGTTCTCCCGAGCCACCTTGAAAATGATCCTCGGTTGTTCCCGACGGATCCGGTTCGCCGCTCTCTCTCTCTCTTTCTCTCTCTCTCTCTCCCCCCGAATTTTCAGGATAATGGTCCGGAAGGGCCAAGCCGTGTTGGATAAGTGCCGGGTAATGGTGAGACCGGTTCGGCTTACTTAATACGAAGACAACCGGCTCATTAATCCTGTCGAACTTAACCTCGTTTAATGCTCTGAAGCTTCTATTCTTAAGACTAGGGATCACCAAGTCCTGTTTTCCTCCTTCAGACATCCCACGACCTTTCAGCTTTATTCCGCTCCTTCGGATAATTAGAGACTTCACGGCCAAAAATGGGACCTCTCAAAACAGAGGCAGTGGGGTGATTTCTCATGAAAATGGAAGAATAATAGGGATACAAGGATGACTAGCAAATAGTTGACCACTTTGGGTTCTAGAAATTTTTCACTTTTTCTGTGGATAGAACATATTTTCTAAATGTCATGCACCTGTCGCAACTTTCATATTTCAAATGAAAAATTGCTAAGCAATATTAATACAATTTTTTAAAGATTTTAAATTCACTGATATTCAATATTTCAGATTTAAAAATTTTAGAAATCATAATGCGGGTTCAAATTGTTCATTTTATATTTTACTTACTAAGATTTGAGTGAAGTTAAAAATCGATTTATTAATGCCAATTTTCCATCACGTTCTGCATATATTTTTAAAAGACTTTTAAGATTTTTTTTGTTTATCACACACGCATGTTCAAATACAATTTTTCAAAGCCGATTTTTTGGCAATCATCGATTAATTCTTTTAAATAAAATTAATGTAGATTCCATACTGAATTTAATATGGATCACTAAATTTCTTAGAGATCAAGTCAAAATATATTGCATTTTGAACCAAATTAAATTATTTTCTTTAGTGAAATATAAATTTTCTACCAAAAATGACGAATTTTCAACAATAAAAGTAATTTTCAATAAAGAAAGATGAACTTTGAACTAAGTAGTTGAATTTTCAGAAAAAAATTAATTTTTAACCAAACAGTGGCATTTAAAGACAAATAGATTAACATTCAAGCATAATATAAGAATTTTCAACAAAATAATAAAGCTTTTAACTAAATAGTTAAACTGTCAGGTCTGCAAGACTAATTTTCAGCCAAGAAAATAAATTTTCTATGAAAAGAAAAAATTTTTTATCAAATAGTTGAATTTTCTACTGAAAAAGGTATATTTTGAACCATAACTGGAATATTTCAATTTTCAGTGTAAAAACTTGATTTTAAAGAAATTTTTTTTTTCACTCAGTTGAATTCAACCAAAGCTGACAAATTTTTGATAAAATAATTGAATCATCAACCAAAAAGATGGATTTTCAACAAAGCAGATTAATTATATACTTAAAAAGACGAAATTCTAACAAAATATATAAATTTCTAAAAAAAGAATTACATTTTTATAAAAATTTGAATTTCTAATCAAACACTTGAATTCTTAACCTACAAAGATGAATTTTGAATCAGGAAAATTATTTTCAACCACAAAAAACACAAGTTATCAAAAAGATTATTTAAATTTCAAACAAAGAGGCGATTTAAAAAAAAGACGAAATTTCAAACAAAGAGTTGCATTTTTTATCAAAAAATGTTGAAATTTTTAACAAAAGAGATGTATTTTAAACCAAAAAACTTAATTTTCTACAAAACGTTTAAACTTTTAACAATAAATATGATTTTTGAACATCAAAATTGATTTTTTACCAAATTATTAAATTTTCATATCAGAAAATGAATTTTTTTATAAAACCGTGAAATTTTCCACAAGAAAATGTAAATTCTAAACAAAAATTTAATTGTTCACCAAATAGTTATTTTTGAATAATGAGTGGAATTTTAAACCAAACAGATAAAGTTTCTATCACAATAGTTGAATTTTGAATCAAAAATATTAACTTTCTACCTACATGAGTAGAATTTTTTGCCAACAAAATGGAAACTTTTACCAAGAGACAAATTTTTAAACCAAAAAGCCAATTTTTCTTTTAAGAAATGAATTTCCAACCTGAAAATATATATTTTCATCAAAAAATTTAATTTTCTACCAAAAATATTGACTTTTTATAGAAAAGGACGAAATTTCAACGGGTAGCATTCTTTGCCAGGAAAGTGGATGTTTTTACCTGGAGATGAATTTTTAAACCAAAAAGCCTATTTTTCTATTAAATAATTGAATTTCCAATCCGAAGATATGAATTTGTAGGAAAAAAGTTAACTTTCTACCGAAAAGGACGCAATTTCAATAAGTAGCATTTTTTACCAAGAAATTTGACATTTTTACCAAGAGATGAATTTTTATACCAAAAAGTCTATCTTTCTACAAAAAATTGAATTTCCAACTCGAAAATATAAATTTTCAACAAGAAAGTTAATTTTTTAATAAAAAGCTTAACTTTCTACCGCAAATGACGCAATTTTAAGAAGTAGCATTCTTTGTCAAGAAAGTTGACATTTTTACCAAGAGTTGAATTTTTATATCAAAAAGCCTATTTTCATACAAAAAATTGAATTTTCAATTTCAAAATACGAATTTTGAAATAGAAAGTTAATTCTCAACCGAAAAGATTAACTTTCTACCGAAAAGGACGCAATTTCAAGAAGTAGCATTCTTTGCCAAGAAATTTGAAATTTTGATCAAGAGATCAATTTTTAAACCAAAAAGCCTTTTTCTACAAAAAATTGAATTTGCAATTCCAAAATATGAAATTTAAACTAGAAAGTTAAATTTCGACCAAAAAGATGAACTTTCTACCGAAAAGGACGAAATTTCAATAAGTAGCTTTCTTTGTCAAGAAATTTGAGGTTATAACCAGGAGTTGAATTTTTAAACCAAAAAGCCTATTTTTCTACAAAAAAATTTAATTTCCAACTCGAAAGTATAAATTTAAAACAAGAAGGTTAATTTTCTACGAAATTATTAAATTTTCGAAACAAAAAAGAATTTTACATAAAAAAGTGCACTTTTCAAACCGAAAATATATATTTTCAACAAACAAGTTGACATAAATCAAACTGTTAAATTTGCAGCCAAAAAATGTTGTACTAGAAATGAAAACCAGTTAAATTCAATAAGAAAAAACAGAATTTTCAACAAAATGGTTGAATCGTCAACCAAAACAGATCAATTTTAAATCGAACAGTTGCCAATTTTGTTTGAACAAAAAAATCTAATTTCAACAAAAAGATGTGCGATGCAAAAAATCTGCCGAGTACTACATGAATTTTCGAAATAAAAGTTGTGCAATACAATGGAATCCCATGAAATATTTTAAATATCATTAATATTCTGAATGCGGTTTTAAAATCCTTTGAAATTTTCTGAAAAACTATGAAATTCTTATAAAACCTTTTAAAATGTTGAAATCTCTTTTAAAATAGGGCAGATCCTATCAAATTCTTTGAGATTTTTTTAAAGTCCCTTGAAATTTGTAAAATCCCTGGAAAATGAAGAAATATTTTAAATCCTCTGAAATCCCCAAAAATATGGTGAAATCTCTCAAAGTGTTTAAAAAACAAATGAAATCTATTAAAACCCCTTTAATTCTCTTGAAATTTCTGCATTCATTCCAATTTTATATATCCCTTTAAATCTACAGAAATTCAGTATAATCTTATGGAATCTTTAATTTTTTTAAATCCCATGAGTCCCTCAATTATTATAAGATTTCTTACAATTTTTTCAAATGCCGTCAAAATTCTTTGAAATCTTTTCAATCTCCGGAAACCTTACAAAATCATTCAGAATTCCTCAGAATTTTTTTTTTTCTTTACATTTTACAGAATCCTACGAAATTTTTTGAAATCTCATGAAATTCCTCAAACTTTTATTCTATTATTTTATTTTAACCTAAATTTATTCTATTTCTAAAATTCTACAGAAATTATTGGAAATTTCCTGAAATCATTTAAAAGCCTTTTATATCAGGAAATCTTCCAAAATACCCTAAAATGTTTCGAATCCTTTGAAAAACATTGCTCCCTAAACCAAATTTATTAAAATCCGATTATTTAGGAAACAGGATTCGTGGTTCGCTGAAGCTAATGCCGTTTCTGTGGTCCTTTGGCTAATCCTTCTAGCTTACATAATTAATTGAGGAAGAGGGGAAAGCACAAAAGCAGCGGATCAGCGATATGAAAAGGTACTCGAGTCTGAAACTCTGAAATCCGAAAGGCTTAGGATGCAGTTAAGTGACCATGGTCAGGACTAGCTCAGGACTAGTAGCTAAATAACAACGCTCGATATAATTGACCAACGGCGCAATTCGCAAAAGGCCGAGTTCATGTTCTGCTTGTGCAATCACAAATTCCGCTTCCATTGTCCATTTGCAATCAGTGGTGCTGCACAATTGCAAAACGTGGGCGGTAATGAATTACTTCTATCGGCAAAATCGATCCATCACACGTGTTATTTTGCACAAGTAAAAGCCACTTTTAGCTTAATTGTCGGCTTCAAAAACACTCGTCAACAAACAAAATGTCAGGTGAAGCATGTTAATCAGAAGCTTCATTTAAGAAACTAAGTTTTTAAGAGCTATTTTCTTCAGAAACAGCTCAGCGAGAATGAGGTTAAACCGAGATAAGAATTTTATTACTTCGTGTTTCGCTCAAATTAAGTGAAGCGTACAATCATCCTAAGAGAAAAACTGCTTGTCCTGTTTTAGAAAAAGACTGGGTAGGTTGTGGGAAAAATTAATTTTCAGTTTGAACCTCTAAAGATAGCTATGTTGCCTATTGATTTTTCTCCCTCTTTTAAATTGTACTGTTTTAGCAATTTAGGAATTCATTTATCCGAGCTATTGTAGGCCGGCTCTAACTTGGATAATCGGAAAACTCGGATAAAACGGAATTTTAAATAAAAAGAAGGTATGCCATGATGTATCTTTATTTAAAAGCGATCCACACAGTTCCTAACGTAGGGAGTAATTAAATTATTAACCAATCAGAGCAGAGGTTTAAGAAAATCTGCTCTGGTGGGGTGAGAAAGTTCATATGCATATGAATAATGCATGGAGTTCGGATAATACGGATTACTCTTGCGCTATAGCTCGGATAGACGGGTCAACTATTTTTATTTAAACTTCGGATAATCGCAAACTCGGATAAAGCGTGCTCGGATAAGCAAGGTTCTGCTGTATTTTGAAAGACATAAAGTTGTCTGAATAAAACTTTATCCCTCTAGAAAATTACCTGCAACAAATTTTATCAGTTTTTTTTCGTTGTTACCCTAATTAGTCACGCAGGGTGAAATTCACCCCCAAAAATTTACCAATACCTTGTAGAGTTCTGATTACAGTAGAACCTCGATTATCCGAGGTAATGTGGGGAGGAGATACCTTGGATAAGCGAGAAATCGGACAATACATAAGAAGTAGAAAATTGTTGATATTTTTTAATAGAAAAATAAATATAAAAATGTAGAAAATTAAAGTAAACACCTTACGTATGTGGATGTATCTTTATGGTACAAAGCATTGTAACTAACGCCTCGGATAACACGGAGCCTCGGATAATCGAAGGCCGGATAATCGAGGTTCTACTGTACCAAAACTTCATGGATTAAAAAAAAAAGAACAATTCTGGTTACAAAAACTAAAAGATCGCCTTTTGCAATCCTTAAATAATACCTGGAAATTTTTATATATTTTTAGGACTCCTTGGTTTTACGAAATTCACCCAGTGTGACTATTTAGGGTTAAATAAGTGCTAATAAAAATTATAGATCAAGTGAAGCATCCCAGAACTTATATTTGACAAAAGGAAATAAACAGGGTGGCGATTTGACCGATAATTCTAAATTCCCGATCTTTTTTCGGTTTTTCCTGGTCAAGGTTCTGAATTTTCCCGGTAAATCAAAATATTTATATTTGTCGCAAAGCGGAAAAATTTATTTTAATTTCTCACGTTTATTATAAACATCCTTTAACACAAGAGAGCGAAACATTTCAAAATAACTGAACTTTGAAACAAACAATTGAATTTTCCACTAAAAAATATCAATTTTCAACAGAAATGCAAAATTTAAACTTTCGGTTAGAAAAATTAGTAAGAATTGTTGAGTTTTAAACTATAAGGATAAATTTTTAACTAAAATGATGAATATTAAACTCAAATACTTGAATTTTCAACCTAACAAAAATTAATTTTCACTAAAAAACATAAATTGTCAACCAAAACTTAAATAATTAAATTTAAATTGAAAAAATAATTTTCAACAAAAAATTGATTTTTTATCAAGATTATAAAATATTCAACTAAGATGACGAATATTTAAATGAAATAATTAAACATTAGACCAAAAAGTAAATTTTCTAGCAAGAAGGTTACTTTCTACCAAAAAAGACGAATAATTTTTCGACAAGAAGAAGAAATTTCAAAGGAAAAGATTATTTTCAATATTCGAGTGGAATAAGTTAAACTTTCAATTAAAAGAAATACATTAAACAAAAAAACTAACTTAAAAAAATAGTTACATTTGCAAACAAATTGATTACATTTCAACTAAAATTGCAAATTTTAGACTAGAATAGTTGAATTTCAAACCAGAAAGATTAATTTTCCACTAAGCTGATGAATATTTAAATGAAATAATTTCATTTTTGACCAAAAAGATTAATTTTCAACCAAAAAATTGATTTCTACCGAAAAAGGCACATTTTAAACTTAAAAATAATTTTGAATAATTAATAAGTAAAATAAGAAGTTTAAATAATTTTTAACAAATTTGATTTTTACCCAATCAATTTTATTTCCAACCTAAAAAATAAATTTTCAACTAAAATGATAAATATTTAACTGGAGTAGTTTAATTTCCAACCGTTCAACTTTCAACCGAGAAAAAAAGTTTTTAATTAAAAACCGAACAGTTGAATTTTCAGTTGAAGAAATATTTTTCAACCAAACAGATGAATTTAAAACTAAAATTATGAATCTTAAACTGGATTTGTTGAAATTTTTATGAAAAAGAGGAATTTTCACCCACAAACAATAATTCTCTAAAAAAAAAAGAATTTTTAACAATGTGCATAAATTTTCAAACAAATACTTCATTAATTATAGTTAATTATTAATTATTATTATTCTCACGGATAAATTCCAATTAGAGATCAGAATTTCTTAAAAATTGAAAATTCCTTGTTCCAATTCATAATTTAAATTTTGTTAAAAAATACCTCGTTTCAACTCAGAATTATAATTGTGCTTAAAAAATTTATATTTATTCAGAATTGATATTTTCCTAGATAAATTCTAGCTCCAACTCAAAATTGGTTAAAAATTGAAAACTCCTTATTCAAAAGCGGAATTTGTACACTTTTCGAAAATTTTTCGTTTCAACTAAGAATTAGCATTTTTCTGTTGAATTCCCTGTTCCAATTCAGCTCAGAATTTATTTAAATTTAAAAATTCCCTGTTCCAAGAAAAATGATCATTCTTTCGGATAATTACCATTTTCAACTCAGAATTGGTTAAAATTAAAAAATTCCCTGCTTTAACTCAAAATTAGAATTATTCGGAAAAATGTACTGTTGCAATTCAGAATTTTTTTTATTTTCGAAAATTTCCATACTAGCTCGAAATTAGTTAAAATTTGAAAATTCCCGGTTTCAAGCCAGAATTATTATTATTGATAAATTCCAATTCTAACCATAAATTTGTAAAAAAATTAATATTTCCTATCCAAATTAAAGGTTAAATTATTTTTACCTTATATAGTTTAAAAATCCTTAAAATGCTTCGACATTTTATTTAAAAATCTTGAAACATCTTTATTTTTGACAATTTTGTAAATCGTTATAAACCTTTTTAACTATTCTCTTAAAATTAGTTTATTAAAATAAAAAATTATTTCAAACCTTCTGAATATCTCTTCAGTTTGGTCAAATTTTTTCTAGGAATTAAAGGCGTTCAATATTTATATACATCAAAATTCAACAATTTTACCTGTAAATTAATTTTTTGCAAATAGAACAATCAAAATTGTAACGTTCAATGTTTATTTTTTTGTTTAGATTTGAATATTGGATTTATAATTACTAACATTACATGAACATTAAAAAATGTTGAAATAATCAGCAATTGTTACATTTCCTAAATAAAAAACTTTATATTTAAGGCTAAAACAATATTTTAAAATTGATAAAATCTTTTAATTATGAATATCTTATTTTAAAGTTGTTTTAAAATTGAAAATAGTTTATAAAATTTTCAATTGGGCGTTTCAAATTGTTTAACGACGCTCAGACTTTCCCAATTCCAATTGACACAATTTACTTTTTAACGTAAAAATAGGGCAATTCTTGAATTTTGAAATGATTCCGAATCGCCTTGTAAAATCATTTGTTATTCAATTTGAAAATTAAATTTTTTCCGAAAAAGGATCTACTCACGTCGCTACACTGGGAAACAAACTTAATCAAATAAAAATTTAATATTTGAAATCATTTCAAATTTTTAATTAATTTAGAATTTGTTTAATCTTCTAAATATCTCTTCAACTTACTGAAACTTTTTCTAAGAGTAATAGGTGTTAAATTGTTATTTATACATCAAAATTACAAAAGTTTAAAAAAATGAGAGTTGAAAAAATGAAACTAATTATTAAAAAAACGATTGAAAGCAAAGTTTGAAGAATTTTTTTCTACAAATTTGTAAAATTCCCGGTCAAAAAATAAATTCACGGTCATTTCCCGGGTTTTCCCGGTCTCATAAAATTTCCGGTCATTTCTCGGTTTCTCTGTTCAGCGGACACCCAAGAATTGGTATGACAAGCAGAATAGACCAGAATCTAAGAATGTAAAAATATTTCAGTATGATGCATCTAGGTCGCGCGCTTAAAATTTGGTCGTATTTATTCAAGCTTTTCGTACAATACTTGAAGCGATAGACGAAACACAAGTAGTTTTTCTGGTTAGCAGTTGTTTCCGTTGAATTCAGATAGAAGTGATTTACAATTACTGCAGACAAAAGTTCGAGCTGTCGCAGCAAATAGTCCTGTAATTACAAATCTCCTAACTACTATAACGAGACTAATTGTCTAGAAAGAACACGCTTACATCACTCTATTCTTCGGACCTGATTCTTTCGCAATTTATCAGCTTGAAGGCGAGAGAATCAACATTTAGATAGCATAAAACCATTATCGTGTTACGATTTTATAAACGTCAGATCTGGAAAAGTGAAAAGTGTAGAATTTCCGAAACTCGAGGGAACCAAGCTGAAGGAATTTGATCCATCAAAGTCAACGAAAGATTTCAGAATCCGGATTCTCGTTCTGCAATTTCAGATTCGCTTCCTTCATAATCTTACCAGGAAACAAACACTGTTGTTTTGTCTTTCGCGATTTTTAAATTTAAAAAAAATTATTATTAGTACAAAATTTTTGATTTTCGTAGTACAGAAGAACCTCAATTATCCGGCCTTCGATTATCCGAGGCTCCGCGTTATCCGAGGCAAAGGGAATCATCTAAGCACTCCGCATTAACCGAGTTGCAAGCTCGGATAATACGGAGAATCATTAATGAAACAAATATTGCAACTAAAAAATAAAGATAAATCCACATTCGTAAGTTGTTTACTTTTATTTGCTAAATTTTTCTGTTTATTTTTCTATTTAAAATGTATCAAAAAATAGATCAATCTTCCGAATTTTGTACTAAATCCGTATTATCCGAGTTTTCGGTTATCCGATGTTTCTCCTCCCCACATTACCTCGGATAATCGAGGTTCTACAGTATTTATTTTTTAAATACCAACTCATCACGAAAATCACCAACATAAATTAAGCTTATTTAAAAAGAGCAAGTTTAATTTTTCTAGCCAAATTATTTCCGTTTGAAATAAGCAATTTCTAATGATAAAATTTAACATATGTTATTATTGTTAAAATATTGTAAGCAGTTTTTGAAATCTGATGATTTTCTTTTACTGCAATGAAAAAAATGGTTAGTTGAGCCAGCTATTCAGTTTGTAAGATATGGTACTGCTATTTTGACAGTTAGGACAATCATTTACTTAGCTGCTTGTACTAACTGAATAGTCACTGCAACTAATGGCATTATTGCATGAACTAATGAAATAGCAGTATCAACTAAGAAAATAGCAGTACCATATCTTACTGACTAAAAAGTTGGCTCAATTACCCATTTTTTTCAGTGTGACAATAGGAATTTTAGACAAAAAATCCTATCATCATGTAACATAACATAACATAACAAACCAATGATTTTTGTGTTTAAAAAAACCAACTTCCGGTGAAAAATAGTAATCTAAAATTGTTCAAGCTTTGTAAATCTTTGAAATCTATACCAATTTACGGTAGAAAACCGCACGAGCATAATCAAAATTGTTTTAAAAAATGCATCTTCTTTGGGATTTAAATATTTTTTATTAAAAGCACTGATTTCTGATGTAAAACCCAAAAATTGTGAATTTAATGACCAAATGATAATCTCAAAAATAACTAAAAAATGTCAACTTTCGACGAAAAAGACACATAACAGAACGCAAAAAATTGCGAAGATTGTAAATCTTGTTTTTAAGTATACGAAATTTTCATCGAAATTTTCGATGAATTTTTTACTAAAAATACCGATTTCCGGTGTAAAATGCCAACAGAACCCAAAATTCTTAAAAAGTTGTGAATCTGCTGTAAACTCCATGGTATAGGATTTTTAAAAAAATACCAATTTTCCACAAAAAACAATAACATAATCCAAAATTGTTAAAGGATCCTTGGCCTTATTCAAATTTTTTTTATATTGATTTTTTTTTAAACACTAATTTTCGATGTAAAACAACAACATAACATAAAATTGTTAAAAATAGTAGATTTTATTTTCAATATAATGATTTTTGAATAAAAATGTCAATTTTCGATTATAAATATTAACACAATCCAAAATTGTTCAAGCTCGTAAATCTTATCATTCAAAAACAAAAAAAAAGAATTTAAAGATCAAATTTGTGACTTAAAAAAAAGAGAGTAATAAAAAAGGCGAAAAAAATAAGTAACGGAATTCGAAGGCCGCATGATTTTTGACTTCCAAGAATTTCTTTGTTTAATTAAAACTTCCGGATTTAATTCTTTTTCCATTTAAATGATTTTTCTTTGCAATAAACAATTTCATGTTAAAATTTTTTATATAACCTGACATTGTTCAAAATTTCAAATCTTGTTCGACCTATTATGACGATTTTTGTTTTACAATACCAATTTTTTGTTTAAAATGATAACGTAACCTGAAATGATTAAAAAATTATGAAACCTTAAAATCTTGATGACGATTTTTATTTTATTTTATATTTTATTTTTTAAGGACGATTAAAAATATCACATTTATTATTGTAAGAAATTTTAAAAGAGAAACGCAAGAGTAAATAATAAAAAAAAATCGAAGTCATAAATGTTTATTCAAATCTAGTTATTTCCATATTCGTGCTTTTCTTTCGCTTTAGGCAAACTCGTAATTTTTATTCAATTTTAATTTACAGAAGTTCATTCTATTGTTACGTTTTTATTAAACATTAGTTTGAAAATTATTTTAATTGCATAAAAGCCTGACGAATGTAATTATAAAGAACCTTTTAATGAATAAAATGAACTTTTGTAAATTGAAATTGAATGGAAACGACTACTTTTGCCCAGAGCGAAAAAAAGAAATATACTAATAACTACATTAAAATGAAAAATTATTAACTCGGCTATTTTTTTATTATTTACGCTTGGGTTCATCTTCTAAAATTTGTAGCAAATATGAATATGTGTCTTTTTGTCAACTTCACAAATTAAGTTAAGCACCACTTTTTAAAATGTGAATATAAAATTTTATTTATAAATTAAATATCATAAGAAGAAAAGTGTCTAAATTTGGAACGAACGAAATGCCTGCGTATAAATACTCTAAAAATTGATTTTTTTTTATTGAGAACTAAGTTTACGTTCCCCCAGATTGTTCGGAAGATGAACTTTTTTAGATATCCCAAAAATTAGATCCAAATTTTTTTTCTGCGAAAAATAGCGCCAGCACCACTCCCCCCCCCCCCCCCCCCCCACTTAAAAAAATCAACCTTTTCTTAAATATTCATGTGGTTCCAAAAGAGTTCTAGAGTTCTAAAACAAAATAATTTCGAAAAATTTAAAAATTCGAAAGTGACACAATTTTGAAAATCCCAAAATGTAAGAGAAATTTTCCGAAAGAGTTCCAGGAGTTCTGATTAGAGTTCTGGTAGCCTCCTGAGTAGTTCTAGAAAAAAGTTTAATAACATTTTTCGAAAAATCAAATAAACCTACAACACTTTAAACATACCCAAAAATTTTGAAATTCAAAATTTTGAGAGTTCCAGGAGTTTTTGAATTTTGAATTTATCGAAAAATATTTTTTTTTTTTGGTATCTTTAAAGTGTCCTAGGTTTTTGAATTTTATGTTTATCGAAAAAGGTTATTAGACTTTTTTGTAGAAATATTCCGGGCGCTACCAGAATTCTGATAAGAACTCCTGGAACTCTCAAACTTTCAAATTTATAAATTTTCGGGTATGTGTAAACTGTAAAATGTTGTAGGTTTTTGGCTTTTAAGTTTATCGAAAAATGTTATTAGAAATTTTTGTAGAACTATTCCGGGGACTACTCGATCTCTGATTAAAACTCTTGAAACTCTTAAAATAAAATTTTTTAAATGTTTTGGTATGTTTAAAGTGTTGTAGGCTTTTGGATTTTGCGTTTATCGAAAAATGTTATTAGACTTTTTTGTAGAACTATTCAGGGGACTACCAGAACTCTGATCAGAACTCTTGAAACTCTAAAAATTTTGAATTTCAAAATTTTTGGGTATCTTTAAAATTAAAGTGTTGTGGGTTTCTTGATTTTGATCTAATCAGAACTCCTGAAATTCTCAAAATTTGAAATTTCAAAACTTTTGGGTACGTGTAAAGTATTGTAGGATTTTCGATTTGAGGTTAATCGGAAAATGTTGTTAGACTTTCGACTTATCAAGTTTTTCGAAATTATTTTAATGTAGAACTTTATAACTCTTTTGTAACTACAGGAATATTAAAGAAAAGGTTCATTTTTTAATAAGTATTAGAAACTCTAGAAATACGTTAAATCTACTAAGAACTCTTAAAAAAAGTTCATTTTTTAAAAAGTGCTGGGGAACGTGAACTGAGTCCTAATTTTTGAAAAATCAATTTTTAGAATATTAATACGCCGGAACTATTTCTAATGATTATCAGGAACTGTAGAACTATTCAAAAAAATGTAAGAACTCTAAAAAAATCAATTTTTTTTTAAGTAGGTGGTCAAGTTCACACGCATTAGTTCAAGAAACGGGGAAAAAATTGTCAAAATTCTGAAATTCAGGGATTTTGAGAAAAAAGTAAAAGGAGAATAGTGAACTATGATCCCCGTGATTAAAGTTTCCGAAACCCAGAGGGAACAAAACTGGATGTATCTGATCCATCAAAGTCAACGAAAAATTCCAGGACTCTCGCTCTGCAATTTTACCTCCGCTTTCTTTATAATCTCGAAAAAATCTTGCGTTTACTTTTTTCCAAGTCTAGAAAAAAAACTAGGTGACACGGCACCACATGAAAAGCGTTAACGGAACAAAGTGTAAATTCCTGCAGGAGGAAGAAGAATGTGGTAGGTTGGGGTTGAGGAGGTCGAGATGGAGAAGATAAGACCATATAGAGCCAAGCTATAGCTTGACTCTCCTAGAGGGTGAGTTACGTATTGGAAAAGCGCGACGTGGAATTCACTGATTTTACACTGGCTGCTGAAAATATTTCCGTGGGATGGTATACGTACGACAAGGATGATTCCGCTTTAAGAATACCAACGATGCCCAGAAAAGGAAGGACAGCGGGCGGTAATGCCGCTTTTTGCGCCCGCCGCGACGATTGTAGACCGCTCATGAATGCATTACCGCTTTACTTTCTTCCGCTCTCGTTTGTTCTGCTTATTTCAGCATGTACTGCACACCACCTTACTAACGCTTTATCGACCGCACACAAACATACAAACAGCGGCTGCTGAACATGAAATTATTGGCAAGAGATTGCAGATATAGAGCTCAAGAAATGCGCTTTTGCTGATGACGTTTCTATTTACCGAGTAATAGGCCTGATCGCAAATTGATAAAGAAGGCAATTCTTACTTAGTGAAGACTTCAGAATCTAAAATGATTTCGAAATAGGGAAAATAGTGGGTTTTTGACGAAGATAGGGAAATAATGGGAAAATTAATTCTTCAGAATAAAATTATTCTACATGGAGAGAATACAGGTAAAACTGTCAGGCTAGTTGTGAGAGAGTCGCAGCACTTCGGTTTGGAGTGGCGTCCGCTCCAGATTCGGGGGACTAGTTACCCCGAACTTACAGAGATCAGCCGCTTCAAAATATAAGTACTATATTTTCTTAAGCTGCGCAAGTGTGGAACTTTACCGTAAGGGCCGCGTGTGCAAAACGGCTCAAATATACTGTTGATGAAACGGTTCGGCTTGTTCGGGGTAATGGTTCTCCCGAATCAGTGGAGCCGTTCTACTAAACAGAAGTGGCGCTGTTCACTGTATGATTGACGCGACAATTTTACATGTTGGGTGAGCGGCTCTGCCAAACTTTTCTCCATATAGGAAGCATATTTAATTCAATTTGAAATTTATAAGATTTCCAATCGAAATACCAAAATAGTTGAATTTAAAAAAAAACTTTTTTTTTAACCAAATAGTTGAACTTTTAAGCACGTATAGAAAGTTTTTTTTTTTTTTGCTTAAAGGATCAACAATTTAGGTGGAACTTTTTTTCTTGCATTTGTGAAAAAAGATTATTGAAAAACTATCGAATACAAGAAACAGAAATCCAATCTTCGCTAATACAGTCTAAGAACTTTGTTAAAAATGGTGAAACTTTTCCTCCTTAGATTCTTATTTCCAGACTCTGAATGCGAAAAATGGTTGCAATAAAAATTCTCTTGCGGGACGTGAAATCGCAAAATAAACTCACATTTGTTTCTCGCAGGTTTCGTGTTATTTTAATATTTTTCAACCGTTCTGAATAAAAATGCAACTGTTTGCTTGAAAATTAATCTTCTTTGGTCGAGGATTTAACTTTTGTTAAAAAATGATCTTTTTAGTTCAATTAAACTGTTTTTTATTTTAAATTAAAATATCCTAATATATAATTCATTAAAAATTCATCTTTTAGATTTAAAAATTAATCTTTTTTGGTACAAAATTGGTTGTTGAAATATGAAGTATTGGATTTGTTGTTCTAAATTCAGCTTTGCAGATTAAAAACTCGACTATTTTATTATAAATGTAGTTATTCTGTTGAAAACTTAACCATTTTTATGAAATTAGTTTTTTCTTTATTGAAATATCAAATATTACGTTTTTGCTGCAAATTCATCATTTTATTGAAAATTCAACTATTTTGGTGAAAAAACTATTTTTTTAAAAATGAACTTTTTTGTTGAAAATTCAACGTTTTGTAAAATTTAATCGTTTTAACTTGAAAATTAAAAAATTTGGTTGAAAAATCAATTTTTTTCAATCGTCTCATTGGTTGAAAATTGAACTTTGTTGAACATTGTTTTTTTTAACTGAAAATTTAAAAAAATTATTTAAAATCCAACTGTTTGGTTGATAATCAAGTTTTTTCTTCAAAGTTTAAACTTTCGGTTGAAAATTGAACTGTTTTGTAGAAAATTCGTGTTTTTGGCTTCAAAATTTCACAATGTGGTATAAAAATAAACTGTTTTTTTTTTTTTAAATGGTTTTCTGAAATTGAAAATAAATTTTTTTAAATGAAAATGTAACTGTTTCGTTTTTGGTTGAAAATTGATCTTTTTTATTTAAAAAATTTATGTTTTTTAGTTTAAAAATGCAGCTATTTCAATGGATATTTACGTAATTCATGATGTAGTATTTATTATTATGTAATTTATTAACATTTATATTTTAAGGTTAAAAGTTTAACCACATTGTTTAAAATCTTTTTTTTAAAGACTCATCTCTCTGGCTTAAAATTTAATAATTTTTTTAGATCGTTTTTTTTTAAATTCAATTATTGTGGGACAAAATTAAACTGCTAGTTTTAAAATTAACTTTGTTGTTGGAAATTTAACTTTATTTAAAAAAATTCGTCTGCTTGAATTGAAAATTTAACTGCTTGATTGATAATTAACTTTATTTTGAAAATTCGTATTTTCAGGTTGAAACTCCGTCTGTTTTGTAGCAAATTCGTCTTTTTTGTTTGAAATCTCTAGAATTCGGTAGAAAATTCTACTAGTTTGTACAAAATTCGTTCTTTCAAATTTTGAATGAAATTTTTTTAATGCAAAAACTATTTAAATAAAAATTTCGGATTTTAGTTTGAAAATTCCTCCTGTTTGGTTCAAAAATAAACTTGGTTCATAATTCAAAAATTGTATTAAATATTTATGTACTTTATTAAGAAAACGTATTTTTAATTTAAAAATTAATAACCTCACAAGAAAAAACTTCACGTTATTGATAAAGAACCCCTAATGTCTAAGATGAAGAGAGTATCAGTCATCAAATTAGATTTTGTATACAAAAATATATAAAATTTATTTTGTAAAAGAATCAATGTATTAAAAGGATAAAAAAAAGAAAAATATTGATAAAAATATCTAATAACAAAATGTAAAACTATAACATTGATCGGTTTTTGATACAATAGAAGAGGGTAGAATTTCGTCACATCGGAAAACTGGGTGGACAGTTATTGCCACAGCCAGGAAAATTACTAGTGTACGATTTTTGTTTACGAGCGACCAATATTTATTCAACATAAATATCAATATATTTCAGAAAAAACCTGCGCTTAAATGAACCCAAAATTCAATATCAATTGTTTTCTCGTTATTGGGACGTTTTATTTACTTTAATTTAGCGTACATTTGTCATTGATCTATGCCTTAGATGAGAGACTAAATATCTCTTATCGTGAAAAATTTATTTAAAAAAATGTTATAATGAAAAAAATGTTTTAACGAAAAAAATGTTTTAATGAAAAAAAAAATTTATGATTAACAAAAAATGTTATAATGAAAAAAATGTTATAATGAAAAGAATGTTACAATGAAAAAAATGTTATCATGAAAAAAATGTTATAATGCAAAAATTGTTATAATGAAAAAAATATATCTAACAGAGAAAATAAAACAATTAAACCCAATTTTCTTCACTGAATCGAGAAAGTCATAATGTTAAGGGCGGGTCAACTATTCGTCAGCTGCTGCAAATTACGACTATTCTGGACTTCCGGAATGCGGAAATTGGTTGTCCTATTCAAGCTACTAATTCGCTAAACTTAGGGTCCTCATTCTTTGTCAACGCAGAATAATAAACCTTTATATGAATAATTCCATCTGGTAGAATAATTAATTAAATAATAACAAAAATAGTCAATTTTACAACTAAGGCTATTTAGCTATTATTAAATAGCTAGGGATATTTAATAAATACAAATACAAATAATGGGAAAATAATCAGGAAATAAATGTTTGCCAATAAAGTGAGCGTGTAGGTACGATATTGAATTCAATATTTAAAAAAGGAAATTAATATTCGATTAAACAGTTATATTTACGTGAGACTAGCCGCAGAGACCATTTTTAACCAAAAATAGTTGAATTTTTAAATTAAAAAAATCAGTTTTCAAGAAAAACGTCGAACTTTTTAACAAAATAAGTGAATTTTCAACAAAACAATTCACTTTTTGGTAAAACGGTTCTTTTTTAAAGACCGAAAACAGTTGTTTCAACAGTGGAATTTTCACACAAAAAGTACGAATTTTTAGGAAGGACTTTTAATTTTGACTCCAAAAGGACGGATTTTCAATCTAAAAAGATGGATCTTAAAAAAAAGGTTTAATTTTTAACTAAACAGTTTAATTTTCTAACTACAAAGGTATATTTTCAATAAATAATTGAAGTTTCAACTAAAAAATACTCGACTAAATAGTTTAGTTTTAAATTTACAACAAAAAATTCTACCAAAAATGGAATAGTTAATATTTTACAATAAAAAATTGTTACTTTAAATTAAAATCAGTCAAGATCAATCTAAGAAGAAGCATTAATTGTAAACGAAAAATATGATTTTCTGAAAAGATAAAAAATAGTTCAAAGTTAAAAACGATTTTGATTCGACGATTTTAATTCAAAAGATTTTAATTTCAAGAAAACAGTTGAATCGTTAATCAAAATAAATTATTTTTTACATACAGTTACATTTAGATCAAAAAAGTTAAATTTTCGACTCAAAAAGAAAAGTTTTTACAATAAAGCTGAATTTTTAACAAAATAATTTAATTATCCAAAAAATAGATCAAATTTTTTTAGATCGTTACATTTTTAACCTAAAAAGATATGTTTTTAAACAAATGGCTCAAGTTTAAACTAAAAAAGATACATTTTGAACCAAAATGATGAATTTTTAATAAAAACTTTGATACGTAATATTTTGACAAAAAAAAAATTTATTTTCAATCAAAGACAGTTGAATTCAATAAAAAAAAGATGAATTCTCGACGAAAAATGTCGTAGGTGATATTCAAAAAATATTATTAAAAAACAGTTTTTCAATAAAAAAAAAAACTAAATTCTTAAAAAATATAATAGCTGATATTTCAACCACAAAATAAATTTTTTTAACAAAATAGTTGAATTTCCAACAGAACAGTTAAATTTTCAATTCAGAAAGACGAACTCGAAAATATTATTTCCAATCAAAAAAGTATATTTTTAGGCAAATAGTTCAATTTTCAACTATAAACAATCAATTTTTAATCATAAATATAATAGTTAAATTCTAAATTCAAATAATTAATTTGCAACCAGAAGGAAATTAATTTGCAACTAAATAGTTACATTTTTAAACAAAATGATAAAATTAACTTTTAATCAAGTAGTTCAATTTTCAACTAAGCATATTAACTTTGTACAAAAAACACGAATTTTCAACGAAATGCATCAATTTGCAACTTCGAATCAGTAATTCAACTTTTTATGTGACCACAAAAGATGATTTTTTAATAAAATATACGAATTTGCAAATAAAAACTATACATTTTAAACAAAAAATGAAATAGTTAAATTTTCGCTGAAAAACATTAATTTTAAACAAAATAAAAAGAAACTTTAAAAAAAATTGTGCAACTTTCAACCAACGAAATTGGGCATTTTAAACCAACTAAAAAATTGGGGATTTTAAACCAACAATGGAATAGTTAAATTTTCGTTGCAAAAATTAGTTTTAACAAAAAGAAAAAGAAACTTTGAAACCAATAGTTCAGCTTTCAACCAACTAAATTTTGAACTAAAAACATGAATTCTTAACGAAAAATGTAATTTTTGAGTTGTAAAATAGAAATGATCAATTTTCAGCAAAAAATGGAATATTTAAATTTTCAATATTATAACAATTATTTTTTAGCAAACAAAAACAATTTTTCAACAGACTGCGTGAATTTGCAGCTTCAACTTTTGTAATTCAACACATTAAAAAACATAGTTTTACTTTTACCCAAGTAAATTTTTAACTAAAAAAGACCAAAATTCACAGTGAAAAATGTAATAGTTGAATTATAAAATAAAAACGACTAATTTCTAGCAAAAAAATGTAATAATTAAATGTTCAATTATTCAAATAATCTATAATAAACAAAACCCAATTTTGAAGCAAATAGTTAAACTTTCAACCAAGTACTTTAATTCGATGAGAGTTGAATTTCCAACTGGAAGAGATAAATTCTGAATGAAAAATATAATTCATATTTTATTCAAAATCAACATTTTGTGGCTGAAAATTAAACCACTTCGTTGAAAGTTGAACTATATTTTTTTGAAAATTCCTTTTTTTTGTTTAAAATTAATCCTTTTTAATGAAAATGTAATTATTCCATTTTTGGTCAAAAATGTATCATTTTTATTCAAAAATCCAAGTATTTTTTTTTGAAAATTTAATCTTTTTTGTCAACAGTTAATTTTTTTCATTGAGAGTTTTACTAATTTGTTTAAAAATCATAATTTTAGTTGGTGATTTATCTCATTAGTTGAAAATTTAAATATTTTGTTAAAAAATAACTTTATGAGCTAAAAATGTATCTGTTCCATTTTGGGTTCTTTTAATTTCGTTCGGATTAAAGCAAAAAACGAAAAAAAAGATGAAAAAGGACAAATTTCTTCAAAACAGGGGAAAAAAGTAATTCTTTTTAAAAAAAGGGATATGAGGAAAATGAGTGTGATTTGAGTTGATGTATTCGATTAGTAATATGTCAATGTTTTTCCAGATGATTGCAAAACATAATTGCAAAAAATTCCAGATCATTGCCATAAATCACAAAATAAATAATTAAAAAAAAATTTAATTAAATAAGTAAATGAAACAAAAAATACATTGTTTATTTCTTGAAGCTTGTCGTTCTCAACAGCCTTGTTTGTACATATTTATCATCCCCCGGGATCGTAAAAACTTTTTCTTCCAGCTATTTTGACCAGGCAATTTCATTGGTCGATAAATTTTGCGAGGGTGCAAAGCTCCGTTCAAGCGTACCAATTTTTTCTCCGTAAACAACATCATCTCTTCCCTTTTTTCAATTTTAGTGCTTATATGAGGTTCGTTTTATTTTCTAGTTTCCCATCCAAGCGTTAATAATAATCATTCTTAAAAAAAAAATCGATAAAAACTACCCACATTTTTTTAAATTGTACTTAACCTCATAAAAATTACTCCCTTCCTGCCGCTTGTGGGATAGTTAATTACGAACGAATATAATTATAGTGGTCTGCATCCTAGAACGGAAACTATGTCTGCAATTATTTTTCCATTATGTTGGTTTTGGTGATAAGTTAAAAATTACGCTTTTAAAAATGAAAGTTTTCAAAGCTTCACTGAATATGAGAAACTTAATTCTTTACAAAGAAGTTTCTGTTTATATTAATTTTTTAAATAATAAGCTTACAATTAAAAGTTCGAGAGAATTAAATTAATTTAATTAAATCAATTAGATTTTGCATTCTATGGAGATATTCTGAATTTATAAAATATTTTGTGTGTAAATTTTCAACTAAGTTAAAAAAAAAATGTTGATTAGAGAATTTCGATTTCTAAATTACAGGTATTTTCTAGGCTTTTTGAAAGTTAATTTAAAAAAAATTCTAAAGCTAACACTGACAATTCCATTCCAGAAAAATGAGATAATTAGAAGAGAAAAATATTCAAATTATAGATTCGTTACCGACAGAATTACTGACATCGAGAACATAATACAGCTCAAGTGGTTTGTGTCCGTGCTAAGTTTCTAGAAGTTTCTTAAAGGTTAAGGGTGACGTCATAAAATTTGATAATTTTAAAGCAAGATGCCAATTTTCTACAAAATAGTTAAATATTAAAGACAAAAATAAAAGGAATTTTTTCCCAGACAGTTAATTTTCAAGGAAAGGTCATTTTCACCAACGAAAGATTTTTTTCTACCAGAAAAGAAGAGTTTTCAATCCAAAAAGACGAAATTTCAACAAAATTGTTTAATCTAAAAAAAAATCATAATTTTCAACCAAGAAAGATGACTTTTCTGCTAAAAGATAAATATTCAAATTTTAGAATTAAACTAAAAAGTAAATTAAAACAAAAAATAGTTGAATCCTCAAGCAAATAGTGCAATTTTTATTCAAGAAAAATAAGTTTTAAACGAAATACTTGTATATTTAACTTATAAGGGATAAATTTCCAACCAAAAATGATATAGCAAAATTATCAGATAAAAAACTAATTGTTAACAAACAGACAAAAGCTAAATTTCTACAGAAAAGTTTAATAATAGGATTAATTTTTAAACAAAAATATTAACTTTCAAACAAAAATATTAATTTTCTAAGAAAAAATACCATTTTTCAATAAAATACATGAATTTAAACAAAATAGTTAAATTTTGAGCAAAAAAAGTAATTTTCATATTAACTGATGAATTTTCAACCGAAATGATGAAACCTTATTTTGAATATGTGAATTTTAAACAAAAAAAATAGTTTCCAAGTAAAACAATGAATCTTCAACTGAAAATGTTCCACTTTCAACAAAAAAATAAATAAAAATAATAATAATTTTGACTAAAAAAAAGATAAATAGTCAAACCAAACGTAATTAAATTTTAAGTGAAGAAAATCAATGTTGAACAAAAAAGACGAATTTTCAACTAAAAAATATGAATCTTGGACCAAAAATTGAATAAATTTTGAGTAAAAAAATGAACGAGCAATAAAAAAATAATAATTTTCAACTAAAATTAAGGAATATTCAACTGGAATAGTATTTTCATTGTCACTTTCAGAAAAAAAATATTTTAAACAAAAAAAGAAACAGATTTTGAATAAAATAGTTAAGTTTTCGGCAAAAAAAATTCATTTTCATCCAAAGAAAAACAAATTTTCAATCAAACAGCTCATTTTTCAACCAAAGAAATATATTTTTAATTAAAATGGTGCATTTTTAATAAGCAATTAATATTTTTGGTAAAAAATTCAACTATTTGGTTAAATTGTAACTATTTTGTTAAAAATTCTTTTTTTATTTTTTGTAAAATATTAGTTTTTAACCGAATTTTGTTTTCTTCCCGTAGTTGAATTTTCAACTGATATAGGATAAATTTCCAAATAAAAGTGGAATACTAAAATATTTAGATAACATTTTTTCAATAAAAGTATTCAATTTTGAAGCCAAAATTACGAATTATCTATAAAACAGTTGAATTTTCAACCAAAAAAATATGATTTCTTACCAAAAAAGTAAATTTTTACACCAAAGTTAAATTTTTAACCTAACAGTTGAATTTTTAAACAAATATTTGATTTTTTTTTACCAAAAATATGAATTGACACACAAAAAAGTTTTTTTTTAACCTATTAGTTTATTTTTTTACCAAACTGATGAACTTTAAAGGCAAAAAGGACGAACTTTCTGTGTAATAGTTGCATTTTAAATTAAAATAATGAATTTTCAGCAAAAAAGGCTTTTTGTATAAAGTATTTTAACTTTAAACCAAATATTTGATTTTGCGACCAAAAAGGGCGAATTTTCCACTACAAAGATTAATTTTCGATTAATGTAGTCGATTTTTTAACAATGGGAATTACATCTGCAGTTAAAAAAATTAATTCTCAATTAAAAACAAGAAGGATTTTGCACAAAATAGTTAAATTTTCAACCAAAACTATGAATTTTGTACTAAAATTATGAATCTTCACAAGAAAAAAATTATTTTTGAGTAAGAGTTCGGTAATCAACCTAAAAGATGATTTTTTAACCAAGAAAATTAATTTTCCAATAATAAAACAGATAAATTTTCGACTAAAGAAATGAAATTTCAATAAAAAAAATAGATTAAAAAAAAAAATTCAAGTTTCAACCAAGCAGCTTAATTATTGTCCAAAAAAGATTAACTTTTAACAAAACAGTTGAATTTTCAAAAAAATAATAAAAATTTCAATGAAATAAATTGATTCCTAATCAAACCAAAATAGTTCTTTAAGCTAGAAACAAGAATCTTGATCCAAATGGTCGAATTTTCAACAAAAAAGTTCATTTTCAGAATAAAAAGATGAATGTTCAATCCAAAAGTTTGAAGATAATGAAAAAAAATTTCTTAAGATTCCTGGGGAAATTTTCAATTATATTTTTGTTTTAATACTTTTTTTTACCAAATACTTAAAAAGAGTTGAAAAAAAAAAATTTGAAAGTATAAAAAAAATTGAACAATTATTATTTTAGAAAAAAATCGATTAGGTTAAAAGATGTTTCGAAGTTTTGAAGAGATTAAAAATAACTAAAAATTTAGAATGATTCCAAAAATTTGTTAACAAAATATATATTTTTGAAAGATAGAAAATTCAGATAAAAACAAAATATACCTAAGATTCCTGTAAAAAATATAAACGATTTTTCTTTTAAAAAGAAAAATTAAAAAATATATATTTAACAAGATTTCAAAACAAACTTTGATGTATGAATAAAAATTGAACAATTAATTATTTTTGACAATTTAAAATGAAAAGAATTAAACTTCTAGTTTAAAGAGAGTTAATTAAAAAAAAAAGTAATCTATCAAGTTTTAATGTTTTTCACTGAAATTCTTTAAAATTACATCATTTAAAAAAAATTAATTAGTTGATTCATTGTTCAAATTAGAGCATTGAAAATTATATCGTGGATTTTTTTTATCATTCGATTACAATTTATGTAAGTTAGAATTTGTTTATCTGGTAGTTTACAGATATTTATTTTAGAATCAGTAAATTAAAAATTATTCTTTGTTTTTTGTCAATTAATTTTAAGGGTATATTTAAAAAGATTTAAAAAGATCATTTTTCTCCTTTTCTTTGCAATTAAAAATTTCCCTATTTTTCGACTGGCAAAAGTCATTCTACAATGTCCATCCACTTCCAGGGTACTTTAGACAGTTTAGATCCAACAAACGGTAATCGTTATTAAAATTTATATATTAATGTCCAGGGGAAGCGAGGATTATCTGGTGGGCGACCCTCCATCTCTCTTTCTCTGTACTGTGCCTGACTGAAGAGGCAAAAAGCAAATAAAATAGAAAGCGAAGGAAAGTTGGGAAAGGGAGAAGAACGACGAATTCTAAGGGCTTCTAACTCGGGGTCACGTGTTTCCGCTTCCTGAAAAACGTGCCTCCAGATGTCTAATTGTTTTCAACAAAGACTCCCCAGAGACCCCAAATTATGGTGATCGTGTCAGTTACAGGGGACAGCTCTAAATCTAAATTATGGCAATGTTTAGTTGAAATTACGTCAAACCCCATTTTCCATCCTGTCCTTTCTATGCGGCATTCTTCAGAACCAAAAAGTTGGATTTTCAACAAAAAACAAAAAAAAAGGCTTTTCTATCAAAAGACGAATTTTCAACCAGTTAAATTAAACGAAAAAAAAGAAATTTTTAACAAAATAATTAAGTCTTCAGCCAGATAGATGGATTTTAAATCAAGAAAAATGAGTCTTGAACCAAGTAATTGAATTTTCAACTTATAAAGGATTATTTTTCAAGCAAAAATGGAATAATGAATTTTTCAGATAAAAAAATCAATTTTTAACCCAAAAAAAAATTGTCTACAAATTAGTTACATTTCTAAACAAAGAAATATACATAAAAGAAAAATAAGTTTTACAAAAGAAGTTCGAATTTCAATCAAGTATTTAAGTTACAAACAAAGAAGGAGCATTTTTAAGAAAATAGTTAAATTTTCAACAAAAAAATGAATTTTCTACTAACAAAATTAATGGTTTACCAAAGAACACGAGTTTTCGACAAAATACATCAATTTTTTATATTTCAAATTAAAAAAAAAATCATTCTTAATTTTCAATCAAAAACAGCTCGATTTTTATCTAAAAAATATTAAATTTCTACTAAATCAGATGAGTTTTTAAACAAAAAATGCGAATTAAAATTTCTTTTCATTTCAGCCAAGGAAAATTAAATAGAATAATTTTCTACAAAAAAGAATTCTCAACAAATAACGTGAAAGTTGACATTTCAACCTAAAACGTTTTTTTTTTAAATAAAAAATAGTCGAATTTGTAAAAAAGACGACTTTTAAATGACATAGTTGATTTTTCATCGAAATTGTTTAATTTTCAAGCTAAAAAAGACCCATTTTCACCAAAAAAAAATTAAATAAAAAAAATTAATTTTCAACAAACTAGTTCGAAATCTTTAGAAACCTTTTGATTTATTGTAAATTTGTTTAGATTTTCTTTGAAATTTTTTTTTTAAACTTACATTTGGTTTTAAAATCATTTGAAATGTTTTAAAATCTTTGTAAATATTCTCTTAAAATGAATTTAAAAAAAAATCATTTTTAATTTTGTAAGAAAACTTAAGAAAAATTTTTCATTGTTTTAAAACCATTAAAACTCCTTTAAAAATATTAAAGTTTGATGTCAAAATCTACATTTTGTTTACATTTTTTTCTAATATTATCAAATTGTAAACTATTTTTGAAATTTTTGAAAAACCTCTAAATAAAATGTCACTTAAAATCGTTCGCTTTCTTCATTTAATTTGTAAAAATCTTTAAAAACTAAAGAATTCTCTTAAAATCTTCCAGATTTTTTTTACATGTTAAAAAATCTTTTGAAATTAAAAAAAAAATAATTTCTATAAATAAAAAATCAGTACAAATTTTCCCCGGAATCTTTCGAGATTTTTTTCATCGTATTGAAACCATTAAAAAACCTTAAAAATTTTAAAGTTTGATTTCCAAATCTTTAAAAATCTACATTTTGTTTAAATGTTTAAAATTTTTTTAAAATTGATATCTTAAAACAAAAAATCACTAGAAATTTTCCTTGTATTCTTAAGAAAGATGTTTTATTCTCTTGCAACCTTTCAAAATTCTTAAAAAGTATCTAATTTTTTCGTTCGAAGGCTTAAAAATGTATACTTTGTTTTCCATTTATTGAAACCTTTTGAAGTTAAAAATTGATTATTGGCTCTTCAAAACCTGTAAACATCTTTTAAACTTACTCAATTTTTTTTTTGGAATTGTGTAATAACGCAAAATAAAAAAAATTGCTCTAAAAACTTTTACATTCAATACGACATTTTAGGAAATCTTTTTTAATTTCTGGTTCAAATTCATTTTTAAAAATAAAAAATTATTTGAGATTTTACCAAGAATCTCAAGGAAATTAGATAGACACATGAAACCCTTCAAAATTTTGAAAAACTTATGTGTTTCCGAAATTTGTAGACATATTTCGAAATTTTCAAAACAACCATGTATGCAATTAGTACATTAAAAAAATTATAAATTACATTTGAATTTTAAGATGACTGAATAAATTAATTAATTAATGATGAATTATAGATGAAGTAATATAAATGTAATGAAAAAAATTTTGTAATTAATTAATAATAGTTCAAAGTTATATAAGGTCCTATGTTAAACCAGTTTTATGACCTTAATACGATATTAGTTCAACTGACAGTAATTAGGCTTTATATCATGAGTGTAGTTAAATCCTTCATTCATGATAAACGACACGAGTTAGAGTCTCATCTTACTTCCGGTTGCTAAGCAACGGATTACCTGGATTTCTATTTTAATTTCATGATTTTATCTTTCCCCATATAAAATTGTATTTACTGCTATCTTTAGAATATGCAAGATAAATATTTCTTAACAGTTTCATTCGCGGAAAAATGTATAGGGGAAATGGATTTAATTAAAAGCATTCATAATCATCTTCAGTTATGTTGTAGAAAATTCAGTAAAATAAATAAAATAGTTTAATTTTTAACCAAACAGTTACATTTTCAACCTTGAAAGATGAATTTTAAAACAAATAGCTAAATTTATAACTAAAAAAATTAAGTTTTCAACCACGATAAAAATATTAAAAACGGGTAAAAAAAATTATTATCCTATCATAAACAAAAATACGAATTTTCAACAACAAACAAAAACAGTTGGATTTTTAACGAAATAGTTATTTAAGCTAGAAAGAAATCTTTATTCAAATGGTCAAATTTTCAACAAAAGAGTTTATTTTCAGAATAAAAATATGAATTTTAAATAAACTTTGTATTCAAAAAGACAAATTTTTAACAAAATATTAAAACTCTTGATCAGGGTGACTTGCTCAAAAATTAGTAGTATTTGTAATTAAATAGTTTCACTTTCACGACTTTTGATCTACAAAAATAAATTTTCAACCAAAATGTCGAATTTTCATTAGAATTAGTTAGATTTAAAAAAAAACATTCTTCACTCAATGAAATTATTTTTCAAGCCACAGAGTTTTCAACAAAATACATGAATTTTTAACCAAAATGATTTAAATAATTAATTGTCCACAAAAAAAAACTTATTTTTCAATAAATGGATTTTAACAAAATAATCGAAATACTAATCAAATAGTTGAAGTTTAAAGACAAAGAGACGAATTTTATATCAAACACGTAAAATTTATAAAAATGTAAAGCTTAAAGGCTATTTTTTTAGAAGACAGTTGGATTCTAAAGAAAAAATTGGAAAAAGGTTTCTTTTATGCACACAAACAAAAAACATAAATTTTAAATGAAAAGAAGAAATTTTCAACAAAATAATTAGATGTTTAACGAGAATCAAATGCTCGATTTTTCAAACAAAAACGAATAAACTTCAAATAAGAACAGGTGTATTTATAACAAAACAGTTGAATTTGCAAGCCAGAAAGATACATTTTTCAAGACAAAAAAGATGAATTTTGAATAAAAAATGATGAATTTTAATGAAAATATTTAAATTCTCAATAAAAAAATATACATTTTGAACAAAAAGGTTGACTTATCAACAAAATAATCAAATTTTTACCCATGTGGTAGAATTTTAAACCAAAAGAGATGCATTCTGAACTAAAAATATAATAGTAGTCTTTTCAAATGAAGAGAATCAACTATACCAGGTAACTCGATGTGCATAATATCTCAATTCAATAAATATTTACTAACAATTTCAGTATCCTAAAATTACATTTCTCGACTGATTAAACCAGTGAGTAAATTTTAATGATTAAACCAGCGAAGAAATGCTACTGATTAAGCCAGTGACGAAATTCCAAGAATTAAAACAGTGAAAGCTCACTGATTAAAAAAGTGAAAGCTCACTGATTGAACAAGTGAACAAATTCCACTTATTAAACGTGTGACGAAATTCCACTGAATAAAATAGTAACGAAATTCCATTGTTTGAACTTGTAAAATCTCGCTGATTAGACCAGTTACAAAATTCCACTGATTAAAACAGTGACGACATTTCAAGCAATACACCAGTGACGAATTTGCAAAGATTAAACCAATGACGAATTTTCAATGATCAAACCAGTGACGAAATTCCATTAATTAAACCAATGAATTAATTCGAATAAGAGAACTAATGAAGAGGCACTGATTAAACCAGTGAAGAAATTACACTGATTAAACCACTGACGATATTTCACTAAGCAAACCTGTATAATCTCACTGATTAAATCAGTGATGAAATTTGACTGATTAAACAAGTGCCTCAATAGCACTGAGTGAACTAGTGAAATTCTACTGATTAAACCAGGGACGAAATTCCACTGATTAAACAAGTGATTTATTTCCTTGAGTAAACCAGTGGAATCTTACTGATTAAACCAATTTCCAAATATCACAGAGTGAACCAATTATACTCACTGAGTAAACCTGTAAAATCTCACTGATTAAACTAGTGAGGAAATTCGACTGATTAAACCAGTGACAAAATTAGACTGAGTGAATCAGTGAAATATCACTGATTAAACCAATGAAACATCAATTATTAAAACAGTCAAATTTCTCTGATTATGCGAGTGACAAAATGCCACTGATTAAACCAGTGACAAAATTAGACTGTGTGAACCAGTGAAATATCACTGATTAAACCAGTGAAATCTCGCTGATTAGACCAGTGACAAAATTCTACTGATTAAACCAGTGAAAAATTTCACTGATTAAACCACTGACGAAATTTCACTGAGTAAACCAGTAATATCTCACTGATTGTCAGTGGTTCAAATCAAAAGCAATAATCCTCGGTGATATTGTAAAAAATGCGATCCAAACGAATTTTCATATTTCTATATTCTATAAGCCAATAATAATAGGAGTGCATACGTGTGTGTATTTTTTGAAACGTACGAAGCCCTTTTAACAGACAAAGGTATCTTAAAAGTATGTTCGATTCCTTCGACCTCAAATCCCGTTTTACTTTCCTTTGAGTCCAAGCCATTGTTGTCTCGTGAAGCGAATAATAATATGGTCAACCATAGAACGTGACGTTTTCCTTTGAGTACGTATGAGTTCTGCAGATTCACAATATATTTCGTAATTACCTTTCTAGGGTCTAAGCCGCGCTTCCAATTTCATGCTAAATCGACTGTCGTACTTGGGTGCAACTTTGAATTTCAAATTCTAGTTCTACACAAGCTGAATAGTGAAAAACAGTCGTGGGATTCATAAAATTGCAGTTTTAATTGGTTTGTTGAAACATAAAAATGTTCGTTCAAATCCTTACAGGCTTTTATAGATGAATTTTTCAGCAAATTTTCGCATTTTTAAGAAGTCGGTTGAATCCGCGAGCCAAAAAGATGCTTTAAAAAAAAAACAGTTGCAATTTCAACCTTAAAAGCTGAATTTTCATCAAGAGTTTAACTTTGATAACTTGACAAAATCTTTGAATTTTTAACCATATTTTTTTTTATCTGCGAAGGTGAAATTTTAGTTAAGAGAATTATTTTTCTACCAAAAGAGGCATTTTCAACCAAACAGTTAAATTTTGAACAAAAAAAGATCACATTTTAAGAAAATAGATAAATTTTCAAAAAAATAATTTAAATCTTAATAAAATAGTTGTTTTTTAAAAGAAAAAGTTGCCTTTTCAATCTACAAAGATGAATTTTCAACAGTCAAGATTAATCTTCTACCCAAAAAATAATTTTTAACAAAATACATAAATTTTAACCAACTGTGTAGTTAAATTTGAAGCTAGAAAAAATAATTTTTTAATCAAAAATCAAATAGTAAAATTTTGAGTGAAAAAAAAAATTCTAACAAAAAAGCAAAGTTTTAACCAAAGACATGGCTTTTTAAGTAAAATTTTAAATCTTTAAACAAAGTTATTCTTTTTTAACAAAGAAGTTCTACTTTTAACTAATTAGTTTAATTTCTAACAAATAAAGATAAAATTTCGAATAAAAAAAATTAATTTTCTATCAAGAATGACAAATTATCATCATAATGCATAAATTTTCAGCCAAATAGTTGAAGAAACTAATTAAAAAATATATTTTTTAATTTGAATTTGAATTTCCCAGAAAAAATGGAATAATTAAGTTTTTATTTGAAAAAATTAGTTTTTAATAAAAAATAATAATTTTCTGCAAAAAAGATATTAATTTTATACAATAATCAGTTTCTTTTATCCAGAAAAACGAATTTGTAAGAAAACAGACAAAACGTCAACTAAAATAAATTCAGTTTTACCCAAAAAAGAAAGAAAAGAAAAAAAGAAATTTAAGATAAGAAGATTAAATTTCTAGCAGAAAAGAAGAGTTTTTAACTAACTTTTCAGCCAAAGTGATTAGAAATCAGCCAAAGCAATTAATTTTTAACAAACTAGTTGAATTTTTAACAAAAAAGTCAACAAGGACAATCAAATTTAAATCAAATACAATTTTTCAAAAAATAAGGTTAATTTTCTATCAATTTACTTGAATTTTCAAGAAAAAAATGTTTAAAAAGGTAATAAAATTTATATTAAAAACAATTTTTCAACGAAATAGTTAGTTTTGTATCAAACTAGTTTAATTTTCAATTTAGAAATATTTAAGTATAAATACAATATTATATAATAAATAAATAATAAATAAATAATATAAAAAATAAATATAATATAATATAAGTTTAAATATCAATTTAGTTTAATTTTCGTCATATCAACAACATCGATTTAAAATAAAAAAAATGTTAATAAAGTCAATAAAATAGTAAAATTCTCAACCATAGAGATGAACTTGCAACAAAGTAATTAAATTTCCACCGAAATAGTGGAGTTATTGATTAGAAAAGATAAATGCTGAACAAAAAATATAAAATTAAAATTTTCAACTAAAAAGAATGAACTTTTAGCCAAAAAGAGATAATTAAACTTTCTTATTGGGTTCGATTAATTCATTTAGGATTTGAGCGAAAAAATGAGAAAAGTGTAAGCTTCTTTAAAACACGAGAAAAAGAAGAATTCCTCGAAAAGGGGGAATTAGAAGTAATTTTGTTCACAGTACCCTTTCCATCGCAACTTGTAGGATTCTCTTGGGAATTTGTCACCATTTAATCGTCCCAGGCTTAATTTCATTGCCATCGGTCTCCAATGATTTCGCATCAATGAACCGACTGGGTTGTTTTGAAAGATTGAGCTATTCGGCGAAATAAGCCTTATAAATCACTCGAGCGGCCTGGAACATCTGCCTCAACAATAGACAGATACAGAGGATCGTGTGCAATTGTACATGAAAACAGGGCAATAAAAGCAGATGGGACATACCGTCTCTCAATTCGTCACCTCAAATCCGTCGTTTGTAGTACATTTCTTTTTCTTCAAATAATTTTTTTTAGATTATAGACCCCTGTAGCCGTAAGGCGGTCCTGCCGCAGGTAAGCGGTCCTGCCGCAGGTAAGCGGTCCTGCCGAGGGCAAGCGATCCTGCCGCGGGCAAGTGGTCCTCTCACCGGCAGTAGCTTAGGAAACTCTGCTTCAGAGGTTGTAAAGTAAACGTTTATTTCCATAATGTTAATGATATGCCCCTATAATATTATACTCATCGTAACCCTATTCTAACTCGAAATTATTATTTGTTTGGAACATACCCTTTTCCAAACCAGAATCATAACTCTTCGTAAATTCTCGTTTAAAATTGAAAATTGTAATTCATATTAGTCTTCATGATGAAATTTATATTGAAAATTTAAATATTAGAATCATGAGCTCCAGAAGGTATCACAATTAAAAAGTGTTAATCTTAAATGACTTGAATTCGATTCAACTGCATTTTTAGATAAGTAAAATTTCTTACCAAAAAGTTTTTAAATATTTCCTGAACAGTAATTGAAGTTTTACCTGAAACAGAAAAGAAAATTCTTCATTAGTAGATATTAAATTTGAATAATTTTTTCGGTTAATAGATTCTATAAAATTCATTAGTTCGAAAGTAGCATTTTCGTGCCTGCTAATTTCTTTCAAAACAGAAAAATTTAGAATTTTTAACTATTATAAATTATAGAGTTCAAAGATTCAAATTCTGTACGAAAAAT
>NC_046663.1:20098953-20117896 GCF_010883055.1 Belonocnema kinseyi
TGAAATTATTTTCATTTGAAATAGTTTAAGCATCCTTGATGAGCTTAAACATTTTATTACAAGATCTAAAAAATTTTAAAAGAAGTACTAAATATCTTTTAAAATTAATCGAATTTTCCTACAATTTTAGAAGATTTTTGCAGATTTTAAATTAAAAATTAAGAAGATTTTCAAGAATTGCGAAAGACTGGAAAAGAATTACAATATTTTCTTAAGATTCCTAGGGTCATTGAAAATTATTTCTCATGTTGAAAAACTACTTTAAGATAATGTTTGAAAAGATTTTCAAGGGTTTCCAAAATTGTAAAATAAGAATCTAGAATATTTTAAGGAAATCTTTTAAAATTCGTAGGCTTTTCTCAAAATTGTAGAAAGATTCGATTAATTTAAAAAAATAATTATCGAATTTTTCCTACATTTTTTAGAAAGTCCTGAAAATGATACAAATTTCTTTAAAATATTCCAGATTCTCTTTTTACAATTTTGGAAATCTTTTTAAATCTTTTTAAATATTCCCTTAAAATAATTATTCAAAATTAAACATCACTTTCAATTTTCCTAAGAATCGTAAGAGAATATTATTTTATTATTTTGAAGCCTTTTACAAATCTCGAAAAGTTTCTACATTTTTTGTTTAAAATCTGCAAAATCCTACATTTTGTTTTAACTTGGCGGTCGGTATTTGTACCGAAATTTCGGTACAAAGATCCATTTTACATATAATTTATTTCATTATATTCACAATTAATAAAATACATATGCATTTTATCAAAAAATATCAACTTTAAACGCTTTTAATTTTTAATTGCTGAAGTCTTCAAAATTCCCGGTCATTTCCCGGTTCAATCTTTTTCTGTGATCTTCAATCATAGTATATTAACGAACTGATTCAGGCAATTAAAATTTAATTGAGCCATGTTTTCATAATTTCATTTTTTGTGAAAGGAAAGTTCTCCTCGCATCGGAGTGTTTGCCTCGGCTGCCGCGACAGGTAACCCTGCCGTCGGAAATAGTTTGGGAAGGGCTGGCAACTTTAGTAGTTTTGTTTTCGCATCTTATCATCGGCAAAGGCACGAAGTTATATGCACTATCTATTCGTGACAATGTGAGTATGGAGTCGAGCGAGCGAGTTTTTGGATGATTTAGGAGATGTAATATAATACGGTTTGCCAAAGTCCCCGGACTCATGGAAACTTCGTCTCGTTTCGTTTCTCTTATTTCTCTCGCGCCGTGGTTCACACAACTATTCGTCAACTATAATTCACGACTCTTTCGCGAAAACTCGACGTAAGTCACCTGAACAAGAGTTAGACAAGTCTGCCTAGACTGTCCCCTAAATCATGACTTTGGCGGTAGCGACAGTTCTCTTTAACAGCAAAGCCCTCTTCCTAACCTTTGCCTGCCAGGCGCACTGTTCAGTTACCCCCCCCCCTCCCGCCATTTATCGAGCTTAAAACTATTTAAAGGGCACTCTGCTTCGTAAATTGCAATAGCTGACGTATTCTACTCGTTGCAATCTATGTTGGGAGAGAAAACGTCGACAAAATGCTTATTGTGTTCTAATAGGTAAACTTTCCGCGGAAAGTTTACCTCATTTGGGACTAATCAGCTAACTATTACCCTGCTTGAAATGTTGAAGGTAATCGGCCAAGCAGAGTAAGCGCGAAGTTTGTACTCTAAACTGAGGCAAACTTTCCGCCGTTGATTACAGATATTTTCGGCGGCCATTGCTAGAGGCAGCACGTTACAGGGATTAAAACGTATTGAAAATTATTTCAACTGCTTTCAAGAGAATTAATGTGGGATTTCATAAGATTTTAATTATTCTAAGGATTAAGGCTTTTAAAAGTTTTAAGGAAATTTAAAAGATTTTGATCAATTCAAGTAATTTTATAAGAAGTATGTGAGATTTGAGGAATTGAAAAGTATTTGAAATAGTTCAAGGGATTTGAAAAAATTCAAGTTTTCTATCCTTTAGCGGCATTCTTAAGGATTTCACAGGATTTAAATGATTTTATAGAATTTCCTTGAATTTCAGAGGATTTCGAAGAATTCCATAAGATTTCCAAAATTTTCAAATATTTTAGAGGATTTCCAAATATTTGAAAGGATTTGGAGGGAATTTCTATGGACCTTAAGGAATTTTAAAAGCTCTCAATCATGCATTTCAAATGGTTCCCTTCGATCTCAAAGAATTTCATTAGACTTCAAATATTTCAAAGGATTTTGAAGAACTTATTCACAAGAATTGATAAAGATTTCGCAGTATCTTAAAGATTTGAAGTGACTTAAAAAACAGAAAGGTATTTTAAAAGATTTGAAAAAATTTGAGGATATTTTTCAAAAGATTTTAGAGAATTTTCAATCGATTTAAATAATTTTAAGGGATTTCAAGAAATTTGTAAGATTCATAGTAAGATTTCAAAAGAATTGAAATTCTTTAGAGTGTATTTGAAAGATTCTGAGAAAAGTTCAATTGATTTCAATAATTTGAACGAATTTCAAAGGAACTTAAAAATATATAGTAATTCAAAATTTGAAAATCCCAAGGAATTTTTAAGTTTTAAAACATTTCAAGAAATTTCAAAATATTTCAAAGATTTTAAAGAATTTGAGGATATTTTGAAAGATTATAAGGAATTTTTAATATATTTCAACCGATTTTTAAGAATTTATGGCAATTTTAAAGATTACGGAATATTTTTAAATAGGTTGAAAATTTTTAAAAATTTGAAGTGTTTCATAAGATTTCAAATATTTTAGGGTTTTTTTTTTTTTAATTTGAAGGAATTTTCGAAACATTTCAACAATTTGAAGGAATTTGAAGGAATTTAAAGGAACTTAAAAATTTAGGTCAATTGAAAACTTGAAAATTCCAAAGAATTTTTAAGAGATTTAAACCATTTCAGAAAATTTCAAAATTTTTCAAAGATTTTAAAGAATTTCAGGATATTTTGAAAGATTTTAAGCAATTTTCAATAAAATTCAATCAGTTTTTAAAGATTTTACGTCAATTCGAAAAATTCCGTGGAATTTTGAATATTTTATAAAAATTTCAAGGATTTTCAAGCGATTTCAAAAAAGTTCAAGTGGTTTAAAATATTTTAGGACATTTTCAAGATTTTAAAAAATTTTCAATAGACTTTAATAATTTGAAGGGACATCTTGAGAACTTCAAAATTAGCATATTATTAAATTTTGAAAATTCTAAGGACTTTTAAAGAGCCTTAAGACCTTTCAAGAAATGTCACAAGATTTTAAAGGATTTCTAATATTCAAGCGTATTTTAAAATATTCCTAGAAATTTTCAAAAAATTGAAATAAAAGAAGGGATTTAAACAGACTTGCCTGCTGTATTAACGCATTTTCTAGAATTTTAGAAGATTTGAGGAAATAACATTCATCAGATTTAAAGTGATTTTATAATATTTTAAGGTGTATCAAATAACTTTGTTATAAAACACAAATTTCCATTTTAAAATATAAGATAAAATTTTCTTAAATTGTAATAGTGTAGAACAGGCCTGTCGAGCGAGGAGAAATTCCAGGAATTTTCCTTGAAACTACTCAAATCACAGATCAAGTTTTCCGCCCTACTCTTTATTTCCTATTCTACTTTCCGCGAGTAACCACCACCTATGACTATGAGTCAGGTTCTCCACGCCGGGCAGGCCTGGTACAGATTATAGAAAATTCTTTTTAAAATTTTTATAAGTCATACAAATTTATATTTCATATTTTTTGTTCAATGGTAGCTTTAAAAACGAACAATAGTGTGTAACAGACCTGCCCCGCGAGGTGAAATTCCACGAATTTTCTTCGAAACTACTCATATCACAGATTAAGTTTTCCGCCCCACTTTTCACTTCTTTTTCTACTTCACGAGAGTAACCACCAGCTTTGAGTAAATTTCTCCTCGCTATACAGGCCTGGTTTAGATTGTAGAAGGCTCTTATTAAAAGTCTTATAAATCATATAAATTTGTAATTTCCGTGCAACAGTAGCTTTCAGAACCCCCATTAATAATTGCAAAGAAACTGATCAATAGGGTAGGTAATCGAGAACATTCACGGTTTGAGTATAACAGAGCGTAAAAATATCGACAGACTAAATAACGAGGCGTGAATTTGGTAACGTGGGTCGAGCGTGAAACGATAGATTTAGGGGAGAATATAACACGTCGAAGCGTTAGGGTGGTTTGTCCACTGACTCGACCTTTCCACCCCCTCAAGTTCGGCAAAGGTCAACATGCCAAGTCACCTTTATCGAAGGACACAGTCGTTTATTAAAAGGGGCTTTAAACTCCAATTATCACTTATAGTCTTATACCCTTGCTTCTATCAAAAATTAAATACTTTAGCTTTGCAGGACTCCCACCGATTTGAGAAATTTAAAATAGTTTCAAAAGCAGAATCAATTTGGAAAAATATCAGAAAAAGAGTGTAATGATATTTAAAAAACAATTAAATCGAGGAGTATTGACAGCATTAGCTGCAAGGTGAACCTCGATTCAGAAAACCGACGGAACTCGGAAGCTGGATTTCTGCAGTTTTCCTCTCCTCTGGTCAAACATCCAGGAAAATGCGAGTACTTCTAATAAAATCGGATGCAGCCGGGGATTTTCACGGGATTTTTATCGATTTTAGTACTTCAACTTTAATTTATTGCAAGAGCCATCGAAGCCATTCCACACCGAAATAGCTTAAAGTTTTCAAAAGAAGAACTTTTTTGTAACATGCAAGTTAAAAATGAACTATTCTCGTTATAGTAGAAAAATGATATTTTTCGTCACTTCAAAATCCTCTGTTTTGGTATGAAAACTCATCTCTTTTGATCGAAATTGAATCTTCTTTAGATTTAAAAATTCAACTGTTTGACGAAAATTAGTCCGGTTTTACTTGAGGATTTTCCTTTCCTATGAAAATTCATTCTTTTTTTTTTAATAATCTTTATTCGTTGAAAATTCATGTATTTTGTTACAAATTTGACTTTTTTGTAAGAAAATTAATCTTCTTGGATTAAAAGTAGTCTTTTTAGTTCGAAATTTAAGTAATAGATTACAAATTCATCTCTTTTGATGATAGTACTTTTCAAATAGAATTTAATATAGTAACCAAAGTCAGTTTATTTAAAAAAAATTATTGTTATATTTTCCCAAAAACTCTTCCCATTTCCCCTGGTTTTAGAACATTTTCGCCCGTAAAACCTGTTTTCGATATAATTGAAAAAAATGATTTTTGACTTCTTCTTGTCAGTTGGTTTAATAAACAAATAAATTTTTATTAAAAACCTTTTTCTTTTGTTAAAAATGTTGTTATGGTTGAAAATTTAATTATTTTAATGAACATTCGTTTTATTTTTAGATGGAAATTAATTTTTCAATTAAAAATTCAACTATTGAATTTTTGGTAGAAATTTTATCTTTTCTAGTTCAAAACTCAAGTGTTTGGTTGAAAATTCATCTCTTTTAGTTGAAAGTCTTTTTTCAGGAAATTAATTTCCTGGTTAAAAAATAAATCTTTTGGTTAAAAATTAATTTTTTAACGATTCGTTATTTTAGTTAAAAATTCATCTCTATAATTGCAAATTAAACTATCTTGCTAAAAACCCATCTTTTTTGTTTAGAATTACGTTTTTTCTCTGAAAATGTATAAATTTCACTTTTTGTTGAAAAGTAGTTGTTTTTTTGGGGTCGAAAATTTACCTTCTCTATTAAAAATTCATCTTTTTGATTAAAAATGAACTCTTTGGTTGCAAATTAATCTGCTCTGGTTGAGGATGCAACTTTATTTAGTTGAAGGTTAAAGTATTTGGTGGAAAATTAACTTCTTTTTTTGAAAATTCATTTTTTTGTTTGTTGAAAATCCAACCACTGTGGTAGGAAATTAAATTATAATTTACTTGAAAATTTGACTGCTTTCTTTAAAAAATGTTGTTTTTTTTTTGTAAAAAATTAAATTTTTGTCTAAAAATGTAACTATTCCACTTTTTGTTAAAAATATTTCGTTCATAAGTTAAAAGTTCGTCCTTTGGTAGAAAATTAGCCTTCTTCGTTTAAAACTCATCTTCTTTGGTTGAAAATCAAGCTATTTGGTAAAAAATTCAACCACTTTGTTAAAAGTTTATTTATTTTGTCGAATATTCAGCTATTTTGTTGAAGTCGTCTTTATTGGTAGAAAATTCAACTGTTTTATTAAAAAATTGTCTTTTAGATTAAAAATCTATCTTTTATGCGGTAGAAAAGGCAATACATTCAATACAAATTCTTAAAATTTATGTAACTTTATCAATTTAATCAATTTAAAAATGTAGATATCTTTGGAATTACTTAGAAACCTTTCTTTTGAATTATTTTTTTTTCTTTAAAAAGATCTTCTCCTTTGTTCTGCTGGGAATCGAGCCCAGGTCTTCCGATTGCAGGTCGGGTTGCTTTTACCATTAAGCTACTACAGAGATCGAAAGGAGAATCTTTTTTCAGAAACACAAACTATATTTAACTAGGTGTTACACTCTATCAAAGTCAACGTTAGAAGAAATCTGTATTATCATTGAAGATGGTAAGAACCGATAAGTGGAGATATCTTTCACCAACCTTGAAAATGGAAATCAACAATATCGACCTAAGTTAACTCATTAAACAACAGAAATTCTTAAATCTTCTCAGTTTAGATGGAGCTATGCATTTTTGTTAAATTAAATTTTTTCTGAAAGAAGATCTTCTCCTTTATTCTGCTGGGAATCGAGCCCTGATCTTACGATTGAGGGTTGGGTTGCTTTTACCATTAAGCTACTAGAGAGATCGAAAGAAGAATCTTTTTTTCAGAAACACAAGCTATCTTTAGCTAGGTGTCACATTTTATACAAGTCAATTTTAGAAGAAATCTGTATTATTGTCGAAGATGATAACCGATCAGTGGAGATATCTTTGTCTAATTGAAAATGGAAGTCAACACTATCGATATAAGTTAATTCCTCAAATAACAGAAATGCTTAACGTCCTTTTAGACTAGATGGAGCTATAAATTAATTTTTTTCTGAAAAAAATATCTGCTCCTTCACTACGCTAAAAATCGAACCCAGGTCTTCAGATTGCCGATCGAGTGCTTTTACCATTAAGCTACTAGAGAGAATGAAATAAGTATCCTTTTGCAGAAACACACTCTATCTTTAACAAGGTTTTACGTTTTACAAAAATCAATTTTATAAGGAATCAAAACAAAACCAAAACAATGTAAAAAAAACCTTAACAACCTTTGATTTTACAAACAATTTTGATTGTACTTGTTTCTTGGTGGAATCTTATGCATCGTAAATATTTTTAGTTAGATATAATTTTCACAACAAAAATAATTTAAATCCCAGAAAGTTATAGAGATGAAATACTTATTTTGTTTAACTTTCTCTTCACTTTTATTACTTTTTCGCCATGTGGGTTAAGTAGCTGCTACTTGCAATTAGGAAGATGCGCGGCCGGAAACGCGTTTCTTCGTGACCCGGGAGGCGCGATAATTAAAACCCCGACTAAAACAAATGCAACTCCCTGAGTACTCACAAAAGACAGCCATTGCGGTGAAGAAGTTTTTCCTCGAATGTAAAAGCAGCTCTGTTTTTCTTCATGGGCATACTAATTATTATTTCAGTTTTAATTAAATTATTACTCTTAGAATCTCAGAGACAAGATGTTGAGTCAAATTTGCATCTTGGTGAAAGATACTTTCAACTTTATGTTTAATAGTTGTCTACAAATTGCATAAGAAGAAGGAAAGTTTTTTCAATAATTTTATTCACTGCTCCTTAAGCCGTGAAAGAAAGAAAAGAGATTTTAATTAGTGCTCCGCTTTTGAATGGTTAAATATTTAAACAGAATAATTTCTACATTAAATGGATAATATATTTAGCCTATTGAAAAATTAATTCGCTTAAACTTTCCATCGTTTTCAACTTCTTATTTTTTTACCAAATGTTTGAATTTTAAACTGAAAAAAGATCAATTTTGTAACAAAAATGAAATGGTCAAATTTTTAATAAAAAAAATTAATTTTCAATCAAAAAGATGAATTTTGAATCGAAAAATTAATTTTTAACTAAGTAGTTCCACTTTCAAACAACTGGATTCATTTTTAACAGAAAATATGAATTTTCAACCAGAAATATCAATTTTCAAATTAAAAAACTCAATTTTTAGCTAATAATGGAATACTTTTATTTTTAGGGATGAAAATTAATTCTCAACGACAAAAAATTTTTTTTAGCAAAATAGTTTAATTTTCGATCAAAGAGATGAATCTTCAACAACAAAACATCAATTTTCAATTTAAAAAATCAATTTTTAACCAAAAACGGAATCTTTATATTTTCAAAGAAGAAAATTATTTATCAACTAAAACAAAAAAAAAGGATTTTTTAGCAAAATAGTTTAATTTTTATCTAAGATCATACATCTTAAAAAAAGAATTTTCAAGAAAAGAGTTCAAAATTCAACCAAACCTTTGAGTTGAATTTTCAACAACAAAATTAAATTTTTAACCAACAATCATTATTTCCCAAAAAAGTTACATTTTTAAACAAATAATTGAATTTTAAACTAGAAAAGTTTAATTTTCTAGCAAAAATGGAGTAGTTACATTCTTATTTGAAAAAAATTAATTTTCAACAAAGCATTTTTGTATTTTTAACTAAAGAAGATGAATCTTCAATCAAGAAGAATAATTTTCTACAAAAAAAATTAAGTGACAACAAAATACATTCTAGCATAATAGTTTAGTTTTCAACTAAAACTATGATTCTTAAACAAAAATGAACTTTTAAGAGTAGAGTTTAAAATTCAACCCAACCAAGGAGTTAAATTTTCAACCAAAAAATGGATTTTTTAACTAAGAAGATTAATCTAGGAAAAAGGTAAATTAACCACAAAATACATGAATTTTCAACTGAATAGTTGAATTTTAAACTAGAGAAGATAAATTTGCTACCAGAAATGCATTAGTTTCATTTTTAATTAAACAAATTAATTTTCAACCAAGCATTTGCATTTTTAACTAAATAAAATAAATTTCCAAGCAGGGAAGATTAATATTCAACTTGAAAAATGAATTTTTATTAAAAATGGGAAAGTTATATTTTCAGGGAAGAAAACTAATTCGCAACAAAAATTATGAATTTTTAGCACAGTAATTTAATTTTTAACCAAAGAAATAAATTTTCTACTAAAAGGATAAATCTTTAAAATAAAGAATTTTCAAGAAAACAGTTCAAAATTCAAACAAACCAAAGAGTTCAATTTGCAAACAAAAACTTATCTTTTTAACCAAAAATATTAATTTCCCGAAAAAGATGAATTATCAACAAAATACATAAAAATGTAATGAAGTATTTAAATTTTCAACTAAAAATATGAATTTTCAACAGAATAGTTGATTTTAAACTAGGGAAGATAAATTTTCTACCAAAAATGCAGTAGTTACATATTTCGTTAAACAAATTAACCTTCAAACAAGCAGTTTCAATTTTAACTAAATAAAATGAATTTTCTTCCAGGAAAGATCAATTTTTAACTAAAAATGGAAGTTACATTTTCAGAGAAGAAAACTAATTCTGAAAAACAAAAACACGAATTTGTAGAATAATAGTTTAATATTCAACCAAAGAGATGAATTTTCAACTAAAACTATAAATCTTCAAGAAAAATGAATTTTCAAGAGAAGATTCCAAAATTCAACCAAGCCAAGGAGTTGAATTTTCAACAAAAAATTGTTTTATCAACAAAAAAGATAACTTTACGAAAGAGATAAATTAACAACAAAATACACTGATTTGTAACCACACATTTGAATTTTTAACTGACAGTTACATTTTCCGTCAAAAAAATTAATTTTTAACTGAGAAGATTAATTTTCTGCTAAAAATGTCTGATTTATATAAGAAAATGAAAAATTTGAAATTTTTCAACAAAATACATAATTCTTCAAAAGAGGTGAAAAATAAGAATTCTTTAGCCAATGTGTTTGATGTTAGGTACCAATTAAACATTAATCTGTCTTGAATTTAAAAATAAAGTTAAAAGTTATGTGAATTAAATTAAGTTTGAGCCCCCATTCGCGGCTGAAATATCATATAATATTAATCGCAAAATATAAAAAAAATCACAAATGATTGAAGAACATAAAATATAATAAAATTTAGGTCTATTGAATTTTAAAGTGTCAAGGCAGGACTGAATCTTATTCAGTGAGACAGTCCGTAATGAAACGGAAAAAGTAAAAACCGAACAAAAAATAAAAATTATAGAGTTGAAAATATAAATATTTCGTTTTTGGTTAAAAATTGATTTTTTAAATTGAAAATTGATGTTTTCTTGGTGAAGATTCATCTCTTTGATCGAAAATTGAACTATTTTGTTAAAAATTCTTTTTCTGTTGTTGTTGAGAATTAATTTTCACCCGTAAAAATAAAAGTTTAAACTTATTAAAAGTTTAAATTATTAGCTAAAAATTGAGTTTTTTCATTTGAAAATTGATATTTCTGGTCGAAAATTCATATTTCCTGTTAAAAATGAAACCGCTTGTTTGAAAGTTCAACTACTTAGTTATAAATTAATTTTTCGATTCAAAATTCATCTCTTTGATTGAAAATTAATTTTTTGACTAAACATTTAACCATTTCATTTTTGTTATAAAATTGATCTCTTTTTCAATTTAAAATTCAACTATTTGGTTGAAAATTCATCTGTTTCAGTCGCAAATTCAAGTAATTTGTAGAAAATTTACGCATTTTGTTGATAATTCATCTTATAAAATACAAAAATAAGAAGTTGAAAACGATGGAAAGTTTAAGCGAATTAATTTTTCTATAGGCTAAATGTATCATCCATTTAATGTAGAAATTATTAGGTTACTAACAACGAAATTCGGTCATTTGCATAGTAAATTTACTAAATTTGTATTAGCATCCAGAAATGGTATCTGTATATTATAAATATTTTCCTATAAATCCTAAATGGTAACAGAAATATAAGTTATCTTGACTGAAAGAAGAGCGCAGTTAAAAACTGCGCACTCTTCTCGATCACGTTTAAAGTGACAAAGCACGGTGGTTTTGATCATGGGCGGCAATGCACTGAAAAAGGTCAGGCGACAATGAACTGCAGTTGGTCAGACTCGACGAGGTGCCTAGCCAAACAGTAGTCCTCTCTCTCTTCCCCCACCACTCAAGTAGCGGACCAAACATGAGAGTAGCAGGGATAGGTCAGAAAGGAGGCAATGCGTGTGTACTCGCTTCCCGCTTTAAAAATAAACACATTTTATCAACGTATTTGAATTCCAGAACAATTCAATTTTTGCTCTTTAATTTCAGACTTAAAAAAATAAAATATTTAAAAATATTCAAGAAGTTTTTAAAGATTCCAACCTACGATTCTTCAATACATTTAAGCTGTTTTTTTTCGATATTGAATGATCTCAAGCGTGAAACGGATGCGAAATTAATACAAGAAGAAGAAACCGAAAAAAGTGTTGAAATCGCGAATAAAGACAACGACCTAGAAGCTCGATTGCTGAGTGAATTATCTTCGCAATAAAATTGTTAGAAGATAGTGGGATAATCTGTCTCGTAAATGAAGTTCTAAAAGGGTACAGCAGGACAGCAAGAGACTAGCAGCTTGGGGATAGTCAGCAATGCGTGCCCTGATTGGCTACACACTTGGCAGCACGAACTCAGTGGCGCGGTGACTTACCATGTTATATCCGCATACTTGGATTACTCACGCACGTTCGTAGTTACTTGGAACTTTAAATATAGAATCTGCGCGACCATATCGGAAGGCGGGATGAGTGAGAGTGACGCGTGGAGCGTGAACTCTATATGGTGTCCCATAGAGACGATTCCCCATAGAGACCATTGTCCGTGGCTAATTTGCAACATGTCGCGTACGCACTTCCGGACACCTTGTGCGGCCATGGAACCGAGTAGACGAAGCAGAATCATTGCTGTCATCACGTGCGACGCACTTGTCCGAACTCGATGTCTATTAACGCCAAATTAACGTCTATCGAAATTAGGCCCCATGACGTTTGGACTGACATTGGCAATCGTCTGACCAACATTCAGAGTTCATTGACAGAAAGGTAATTGCGAAGGACTTCAGAGAGTTGTCCAACTTCCCCAGGGTTGCTACAGGTCAGGGATAATTGAGGGCCCGGATCAAAGAACAGTTTGTAACTTTCTGGCGCCTAGGATGGGGGGAGGGGGGGGGCTCTGAATGTCTCTTCAATTCAAGCAGTGAGAGGTCTCTCAGCTATTAATATTTTGTATAATATTTGAGAGCGCCAGAAAGTTATAACTGGTTCTTTGATCCGGGCCCCCAATTCTGAAGTCAGGGAATGCAAGGTAAAGCCTAAAAGAGACAGGGGGTTTTCGACAAACTGAAAGTTCATAAAACGATATGGCTATCTCGTCGAGACTTCATACTCTTTCCCCTATTCCCCTCATTTCCTCTTGTTTGATGAAATTTTTGAAAAATAGTTTAATTTTATTAATTGATGGCTTATTTGTTCGAGGAAAATATTTTATACAACTCTATTGCTTCGAATTTTGAAAGTAAATTTCTCTAGGGCTAAAATTGTTCAAACAATTGTTTATAAAACGTTTTTGAAAACAAATAAATATATTTAATTATTACTTAAATATTTTATAAATTAGAAACAGTTGCATTGTAGGGAATGTTTTCATTGAAAAAATAAGCCATGATTTATTCAAATTCATCCATTTTAAAATAGTTGGACCACTTTCTTTTAGAAACCTGATTTTTGCCACAGCTGAATGTGAACTAAATTAAAAGAATCCAATAAGAAAATACCACTTTTGGCTGAAAATTTCTTCTTTTTAAATGAAAAGTCTACTACTATATTTTTTATTAAAAATTCATCTATTTTAGTTAAAAATTCAACTATTTGATAGAAAAAATTAATTTTTTTTTTGTTGACAAACATTTTTGTTAACTGAAAATGTATCTATTCTATTTCTCGCTGCAAATTGATCGTTTTGAGTTGAAAATTCAATTTTATTTTCGTCAAGAATTCATCTTTTTGGGTTGAAAATCTACTACTTTGTCAAGAAGTAATTTTATTGGTTAGCAAGTTAACTATTTCCTCGAAAATTCACTTTTGAGTTGAAAATTCGATAATTGCATTTTTTGTTGAAAATTTGTCCTTTTTAGCTTAAAATTCAACTAATAAATTTCTCATTCAGAATTCTTTTTTTTCGGTTGAAAATTTAACAATTAGGTTGAAATTGTGTCCTTTCTTTTGACTAAACTATCTTTCTTGGTTAGAAATTGAATGCATTTTTCGAAAATTTTCTTTTTTTTTTGAATTCTACAATTTTTTTATTTAAAATAAAAATATTTGTTGGTTGAAATATTGGCTCTGAAATTTTTGATTGAGAACTTATCTTGTTGGATAGAAAGTTCAACTATTTGGTTATAAACTATTTTGTTGAAAATTCAAGTATTTTGTTATAGTCATATTTTTTAATCGAATATTAAATTTTTTGTTGAATATTAGTCTTTTTAGAAAGAAAACTCGTCTTTTTGGCTCAAAATTCATCTTTGTGTTTTGAAAATTAAACTATATCGTTGAAAATTTTATTGTTTGATTATAAATTTAATTATTTAATTGAAAATTCAACTTTTTTGTTAGAAAAGTTGTTGGTTAAAAATTCATCGTTCTTGTTAGAAAATTCAAATGTACTCTGAAAAGTTTTTGTTTTTGGATAATGATTTGATTTTTTCATTAAAAATGCAAATGTTTTTTATTTAAGGTAATTTTTTTGAAAATCCATCTTTTTTGCTTCAAATTTCGACTGTTTGATTATAAATGCAAATGTTTGGTCTAAAATTAATTTGTAATTAATTAGTAATTCGTCTTTTAAGCTTGAAAATTATTTTGTTACTTATTTTAATTTATTATTATTGTTATTTTATTATTATTTTGTTATTTGTTATTGAATTATTATTTTTAACGTTCAGACAAAATGAACCATTGGTCAGGAAAAAGTAAGAAAACGTTGTAATTTCTAAATTATTTTGCTAAAAATGTAATTATTTTGTTAAAAATTCAACTATTTTGTCAAAGTCCTCTTTTATTTTCGAATTTTTTTTTTTGTCGAATATTCGTCTTTTCAGAAAGAAAACTTGTATTTTTGGCTTAAAAATACATTTTTTTGTTGAAAATTCGTTTTTAAAAATTAAAAATTCGCTTTTTTAAATTGGAAATGAATGTTTTTAATTTCAAATTTAAATGCTTTCTTCTTGGTCGAAACTTGATCGGTTTTGGTTAAAAATTCTATTTCATTAAGTCGAAAATTCAACAATTAGGTTGAAATGTTGTTACAAATATAATTATTTTGTGAAAAATTTAACAACTTGAATCAAGAGTCCACTTTTTTGGCCAAAAATTTAATTGTTCTGTTGAATATTCGTCTTTTTGGAAAGAAAATTCGTCTGTTTGGCTTCAAAATTCATCTCTGTGTTTTAAAAACTTACTTATTTCGTTAAAAATTGAACTAGTTTGTTCAAAATTTAATTGTTACGTTACAAATTTAATTATTTCCTTTAAAATTCAACTGTTTTGTAAAAAATTCGTCTTTTTGGATTGAAATTTAAAAAAAAATACAAATTCATCTTTTTTGTTAGAAAAGTTTGCATTTTTTGCTGATCGTTCAACCTTTTAATTAAAAATGCAATTGTTTTTGCTTTAAGTTTATCTATTTTTTTTTTCAAATTCGTTTCTTTTGCTTTAAAATTCAACTGTTTGATTACAAATACAGTGAAGCTCTTCTATAGCGCCGATTTTGGGGATCACGGTGGGTGGGAGCCAACTCATTATAGCCTGCTTCACTTTTGTTTGTTCAATCCTGAGTGAAAGTCGCTGATCCCGCGCACCCCGCGCACATCCTGTTACACCTAACTGCGGCGCAGCGTCAATTCTAGGAAGGGCTATAGAAGGGAGGACTATTGAAGGGTTTCACTGTACAAATGTTTGGTCTGGGATTAATTCGTAATTAATATTGCAATTCGTCTTTTAAGTTTGAAAATTATTTTGTTATTTATTTTAATTTATCACTATTATTATTTTAATATCATTTTGTTATTTGTTATTGAATTATTATTTCTAACGCTAAGACAAAATGAAACCCTGTTCCCTTTACTTACGGGGGCGTTTGTCCCATTCCCAACCCCAATCCTGCCAGATATTAAACTGTCGTTTTTCAAAGAGAAATAAAGAATGTCGAGAGTTAATACGTGGGTATTAAATACCTGGGGGTCCTGGAGCGCTCGTGCCGGATACAATGATGGGCATTCGAGTGATTGGACGAAGGAATTCAGACTATCCGAGAGCTTCAGGAGCGCCGATCAGTGAAGGTCGGAGACGATTTGACGAGTAAGAGCCAACAATAATATTTATTCTTTAATATTGCGATTCGCGAACCACGCCTTATTTCCAGAAAAATGAATACTCTTTAGAAATTGTTACCAACTCACGAAATAACGAATGACTTTTGTACATTTGTTGATTGAAAACATTTCCTTTCAATTTCCTGCAAGAACATTTTCTCCTTGAAAAGTACTGAAAGTTTGGATGAAATACAAAGTTGCGCTCCAGTGCTCGGAGGAAGAACCCATTTGGAGTTCGCGAATACGAAGCAAGAAAACGATTTGTGAATGTATTCAACTGTTCGCGAATCCAGAGAGGGCTGGTCCGCTGCTCTGGTATCGCTGCTAACCCGTGAAACAGAATTCGCGGCGTAGAGCTTGATTTGCTTGGTTTGGTTCAGACAATGTGGAGACGATTGCTTTGTCTCGAGGTAACACCTTTGTAAGGTTGTTGCCTTTGATACACCATCGTAAATTTGGCAGGAATTTTGCTCACGAGTTGCGGGTCGTACTAAGATTACTCAACAGACTATAGGCCCACTATAAGACCCCCCCCCCTAACCCTGTAACAAACAGTAAAAAAATATTTCTTCCCCCAAACCCCTCTTCCTGTACGTAATTTTTAGTTTCCAGAAATGTTTCGCTAATTATTACTGCAGTAGAACCTCGATTATCCGAGATATTGTGGGGAGGAGATACCTCGCATAAGCGAAAACTCGGATAATACGGAAAAAGTACGAAATTCGGAAGAGTTATCTATTTTTAATATATTTCAAATAGAAAAATAAATATAAATATTTAGCAAATGCAAGTAAATGACTTACGAATGTGGATTTATCTTTATTAATTTATTAATAATTGCAAGTTATTGTGCGCATTCAGAATTAGACGTTCGGATAACGCGGAGCCTCGGATAACGCGGAGCCTCGGATAATCGAAGGCCGGATAATCAAGGTTCTACTGTGGTAGAATTAGGCAGGGTGTCTGAGAACTTTATTTTCAAAATTCCTTGATTTTTCCTCGACTAATTTTTAATTTTTCTTGATCATTAATATCCATATACCAGCAGTGTAATCTTGTAATGCTTTGTCGATAAAATTTTTTATAAACGGAATAAAACAGTATTTTAGATACAAATGTAAAATTTAAAAATTTGACTTGATTCTCGAGTGTCAAGGAGATAGCATCGTGGTTTCGCTGCTGTTCCTGCCTACTCGAATTTTTTAAATTATTTTTTTGCCATGGTAAGAGTGCTGTACGACTGCCGAAAAGTTGGTGATTATTTTTTACAAATGTTTTTTTTATATTTTCATTTGGTAATAATAACAATAAAAAAGACGAAATAAATAAAAAGAGAAGGAAAGGCATGTTGAAAGGTTGTTTGATTTCTCATTTTTCTTTTCTTTTTTTTAGAAATTTTATTATATTTTTTAATTTCCAATAGAAACATTTTATGGTGGTAGTCCAAATTTGGTCGTTGGATTCGTGGTTTTATTTTCGGGAATTCTGCACATTAACTTGATCATTGAAAGTTAAAAAGGATTTTAAATTTGATTTTAACCTGATTTAACTTTATTAAATTTTAATTCAAACTTCTTCATTTATTGTAAACAAAAAAATGTCTTTTCTACTATAAAAGATGGCTTTTTAACAAAATACTTAAATTTTCAACGAAATAATAAGATTTTTAACATAACAGATAAATTTTAAACCTAAAAGGATAAATTTCCAACAAAAAAGTGTTACAGTTTCTATTTCAATCCAAAAAGATGAAATTTACAAAAAAAGTATTTCAAAACCAAAAAGACGAATTTTCAAAAAATAGAGATTTTTCACTTAAAAAATTTTTTTTATCTAAATTGTTGAACCTTTGCGCCAGAAGACGAATTTTTTTTACAAAAATTTAATTTTTAAACAAATAGTGTGACTTTTAAGCAAAAACTACATTTTAAATCTCAAACCAAGAAAGTTATTATTTTTTTACCAAAAAAGCAGAACTTTGAACTAAAAGAGATCAATCTTGAAGAAATGGAAATGTTACATTTCCAGTTAGAAAATTAAATTCAAACAAAAAAGGCGTTTCCGCTAAACAGTTAAATTTTCAACCAAAGACATAAGTTTTAAATAAAAAAATGAATTTTTAAAAACGTAGTTTAACTTTGACCCAAGTATATAGTTGAATGTTTAAATAAAAAATATTCATTTTCAACGAACTAGTTAAACTTTCAACCAAAGAGATGAATTTTCGAATAAAAATATAAATCTTCAACGAAAAAAATGATTTCTTAATAAAGATATTTAAAAAAATATATTTAATGTATAGAATTTCTGAACCAAATCTTTCAAACGAAATAGTTGAATTTTTGAACAGGAAATAAGTTTCTACGAAAAAAAATTTAAACCAAAACAGCAAATTTTCCACCAAATGGATGACTTTTGAACAAAAATGTTGAATTCTCTACCAAATAGTTACATATTTATTTTTAAAAAGAAAAAAAAAAATAGTTGAATTTTGACCCAAAAAAGATTCCAGTTCATTTTTCAAAATCAAAATATGAATTTTTCAACCAAAAATAAGTTTCTACGAAAAAAATTGAATTTTCAATCCCAAAGGACGAATTTTTTTCAACGAAAAAGGATCGATTCTCAACAAAATATTTGAATTCTCTACCAAATATTTTCATTTGTATTCAAGAAAGATGAAATTTATTTTAAAAAAGATACATTTTTAATTTAAACAAAAAATAATGACAAACAAATTTGAATTTTCAGCCAGAAAATGTTTCAGTTCTCTTTTCAACATCATAATATTAAACTTAAACAAAAAGTAAATTTTCAACGAAATAGTTAAATTTTCAACCAAACAGTATGCGTTTTTAACGAAATTGATGATTTTCAACAAAACAGTTGTATTTTTATCCAAAAAAGATTTTTTTTGCTAAAACAGGTGAATTTTAAAATCAAAAAGTCAAATTTTCAAAAAAGAGTTATATTTTCAAAAGAACAGTAGCATTTTTATTCAAGAAGAAAGACATTTCTTCTGAAAGAAGTACATTTTTAAAAAACTGCAAAAAAATAGTTTAAATTTTTATCGAAAGAAGATTCCAGTTCACTTTCTAACACCAAAATAAAAATTGTAAAGAATAAGTTTATTTTCTGCAAATATTAAAAAAAAAGAGTCAACTAGAAAAGATGAACTTTTTAATAAAAAAATTTAAAAAAAAAACAAGTTTCCAGAAAAAATAAATTTTCATCCAAAGAAGATTTCAGTAGACTTATCAGCAAGAAAATATGAATTTTAAACAAAAGATTAATGTTCTACGAAACGCTTTGAATTTGAACCCCAAAAAGACGAATTTTTAACAAAACAATTGAATTTCCAACCAATAAGGTAATTTTTCTAAGATAATTGTTAAATTTGTAACTAAATAATAAAATTTATTACTAAAAAGATAATCTTCAGGAGAAAGTTTTTGCGAATTTGCAAAAATTACACACATGAGCGAAGACCCC
>NC_046663.1:20117906-20176769 GCF_010883055.1 Belonocnema kinseyi
CCCGGCCCTTGAACATAATTAAAGTACGGTCCCTTACTGAAAAATGGGTGGAAGAAACGTTAAAGGTAATTCGGCAAACAGGGTAGCGCCATTCTGAGTAATTGATAGAGGGGACAACTACAAACCTTCTGTCTCTAATACGTTTCGCATATTGCGCTTCTTAATTACAGGTGCTATCAGTCACAGAAGAAAAACTGGGTTGAAGAATCGTTGCAGGTAATTGGGCAAAACAGGGTAGTGATCTTCTAGGTAATTGATAGATGGGGAAACTTGACGTGGCAAAACAAAGGTTCTCCGCTGGACGCCATCAGAGGGCAGTTCAGCAGAGAGAATCTTTAATTCGCTACGGGGAGTTTACCCTCTATCAATTACCAAGCTAATTGACCTTTTCATTTAAGAGCGGGGGGAAACGTGACGACACGTCCACCTTCAAATATATTAAGCAGTTTTTACTACCGTTTCAGTCCATGTACAGGGGGGTTTTGGATTGCAAATTCCTACCTTAACCACATCAAGAATCTTCTACCTGCAGTGGTTCGTGTCCGTGCTAGATTTTTCTTTAAAAGTGGTTCGTGTCTGTGCTAAGTTTCTAGAAAATTCTTGATGACGTCATCAAGAATGTTCTCGAAGTCGGTAAAGTAGAGTAGTATGTTCTAGAAACTTAGCACGGACACGAACCACTTTTCTAGAAAAACTTAGCACGGACACGAAACACTACATGTAGAAGCTTCTCCATGTCGATTAGGTAGGAATTTTAAATTAGAAAAATCGTTTTGCAAGTGAGAGAAAGACTTGTCTGTCTTTCTCTTGTGAAAATTGCTCGAAAAGTTTAAATATCGCGTGAAACGTTGTAGCGTTTTTCTTAAATGAAAAAGGTTCATAGATTCAATTAAAATCACCGTAGGTGGTAAATTTTGGTAATCCATTTAAGCACAACTCATTTAGATAGATAAGGTTGATATTCCAGATATTCCCTTTTGTTATTTACTCAGTTTCCGATGGCCTACCGCGACGGGAAATACAGTTATATCTAGGATCTAGGCTTCGATTGGAATGTCGTGCCGAATTTGTGTGATCTAAACCGATTGCTCAGTTATGCAAACGCTAGATTGCAACGCTTTTTGCAGCCGAGGGTTCGGCGCTACACCGAACGATAAAAAGCCAGAAGTGGACTGGGATTCACTAATCGTTCCTAAAAGCGCCGGTCGGTGTTTTTTGGGGTACTGCGCAATTTTGTTAAGACTTCAAAAGATTTGAAAGATTTCAAAGAATTTAAAGAGTGGTTTCAGAAAATGTTTTAAGATAACAAAAGATTTTCTATCATTCATAAAGATTTTGAAGGATTTTATAGGATTTAAAATTTTTTAGAGTATTGATAATGATTCCAACGGACTTCCAAGAACTTCCAATGCTTTTTTTTTAATTCAAATGATTTTTTAAGGATCAGAATAGATATAAAAAATTTATAAACATTTAATAATAATTCTATAAACTGCAATGCATTTCACAAGAAATAATGAGGTTCATAGAATTTAAAAGAATCAAAAACATTTTCAAATATTTCAGAAGGTTTTAAAGGATTTAAAAAATTTAAAGAATTTTGCAAGAATTTCAATTAATTTGAATGAATTTCCGGAAATTGAAGGGATTTCGCAGTCCTTACATATTTCAAGGGATTTTAAGAAATAACAAAAGATTTTATGTAATTTCGCAAGATTCAATAATATTTTAATGGATTTGAAAGAATTTGGAAGATTTCAGGATATTGTACGCCATTTTAGGATATTTAAAAAGATTTCAGGAGTTTGAAAAAGTTTCACAAAATATCAACGGATTTAATCAAATTTCTGTGGATTTCGGCAATTTTAAGGTATTTTAAAGGCGCTCTCAATAGCATTATTCAATGAATTTCTAATATCGCAAAGAATTACATATGACTAAATATTTTAAGGAATTTCAAGGAATATTATCATACTACATGTAATTTCACGAGATTTTATAATATTTGTAAATTAATTTCAGAGTCTTAATTCACAAAAATTAAAGGATTTCGAAGATTTCAGGAGATTTTCAAGTATTTCTAAGGAGTTTTTAAGAGCTGTTCAAAATATCAACAGATTTCATAAAATTTCAGAAGATTTCGGTAATTTTAAGGAAACTTTAAGGCGCTCTCAATAAGGCAATTTAATGAATTTCCAGGATCTCAAAGAATTTCATATGACTTTAAATATTGCAAAGGACTTCACGGAATATTATCAGATTACATGTAATTTCAAAAGATTTAAAAATATTTGAGATATTTTAAGGTATTTTAAAAGATTCAGAGGAAATTTTAAGAAATTAAAAAAATGTCAAGGACTTTCCAAGGATTTTAATTATCAAAAAAAAAAATCTCGCGGTTTTAAAGAATTTCCTACAATTTCAGAAGATTTGAAATCAATTTATAGAATCTATAATGTGTTTTTTCCCCGGGAGGGGAAGTGAAGAGAGGAGAAGTAGGCAAAGTGATAGTGAGGGAGGAGGTACAGTGATGGGAAGTAGATTCAGTGCGGGGGAGGGGGTGAAAAGAAGCGAAGGGACGAAAATATATTAGGAAAGGGGGTAGGGAGGGGGGCAGGAATCAAGAGGAGGAGCTATGTGAAGTAAGAAGGAGGAGGTAGGGAAGGGATTATTAATGGCAAGAAGGGAGGGGAGGTGTTCCGTGAGAGGAAGGAGGGCTTAGGAAGTAAGCGAAATGATAAAGAGGGTTGTGGAAGGGCTTGAAATGAGAAAGAAGAGGGGGAAACAGAGAGGTGGGAGCAAAGGGCGAGTAGGGGGGAGTGGATAAGAAGATATAAGCTTATAGAATAGAAGGTGAGGGGATGAGAAGGGGAGAGAGGTGATTGCTACTACTGAATTTAAGTTTCAAGGGATTTAGATGAATTTTGACAAATAAATTTATGGAGTGATTACATAATATTCTCAGTTATCTAGGATTTTAATCATATTTACGGTAGTTTAATCAGATTTCCATAATTTAAAATTGTTTGAATGTTTAGGGTTTCGTAGCCTCGGACAGAAGCCCTTGTAATTTTTGTGGACAGTCCGTCTGTCATAATTTTTTTCCACAAGAGGGGAAGCGAGGAGAAAGGAAGTAGGGGAAGTAATAGTTGGAAAGGGGAAGAAGAAAAGGAAAAGTAGTGGAAGTACGAGGAGGGTTTGAGAAGAGAAGGGCGTATAAATAGAGAAGTGTAGAGGGGTAGGCGATGTGGGACGGAAGTATGCGGTCACAGGAAGTACGGGAGGGGAGTAAATGATGTGATGGGAAGGGGAATAATGGATTGAAATAGGGTGGAAGAAGGGACAGTAGGTAGAGGAGCTGGTGTAAAATTTAAGTACAGGGATAAGACATTACCGGATAAAATAGAAGAGAAGGGCTTATTAAAGAGAGAGAGGAGATTGGATCTTCCTTAACATTTTAATAGGCTATTAAGCCTTTTTTTGTACACACAAAGAACTCTATTAAGAACTTGAATTCCTGAAGGTTTCAAGAAAGGTAAGTAGGATGAAAAATGATATAAAAATGGTTAGTTAATTCTTATTGGATGGCTCTTTACTGGGGGAAGAGAACTGAAATTTTGGATTATAATGTCATCAGTCCGTGATTCAATTTCGAAGTAAAAGAGGAAGGAAGGAACCTGTTAAAGTAAGAAAGGAAAGGAGACACGAGGGAGATTTTCCACGGCACACAAAGCCCTGCAAAAGTAGCATATCGCTTTACCGTGTGTAATCTACAGCCTTGGGCCACATTTGCAACCACCTCTCTTCTCTCCTCTCCTCTCTTCTTTTCTCAGCACCTTCACTGTACTTGGCTATTCGATTCGCACATGGTGCACGCGCACCATGCACACCATCACGACACGACTCTATAGATAGTGTGAGTTTCATGCTTATACCTTATTCACCATGTTACGTTACGTTACGTATTATATCCTATCGTTGCCGTAATCGGCTAACCGCCTGAGCATAGCAAATTCAACCTAAGCGCAAGAGAGGACCTACGCTTGCTTTTATTATGGCGTACAAGATTTCGCCCGCTACCTTTATAGCCCGTACAATTCACCTGACTAATCTTGAAATGAAAATGAAACTTTTGAAATATGGGTACAATTAAGAATTAATCAGAGCACATTCTTTTCCGGGGTATGCTTTTCTCGATTTGCTGGCCTCTATGGAATTTTTTCATTTCGACAAAATAATTTTATTTATGACATTTTTCACAAAGATAACGCAAATATATTTTCTCGATGTAACGGTGATTTTCGTACCACTAAAAAGTACTTCTTTTCTTATCAAAATAACCCTTGAATTTGAAAATAAAACACTATTTTATTGTTTTGTGGGAGACGAATCCTGGAACATAATTCCCTGATTATTCCAGGTTTTCCCAGTTATCTCAAGTTTCCAATCGGAATATGTGTACAGTTTCGCTAGTTCATTATAAGTATTTTTTTTCAAGTTTCTAGGGATAAATTAATTAAATAATTCTAAAAGCATAATATTCTCTTGAATTTATCTATTTATTTATTTATTTATAATACGAATTCAAATAATATTTAAACAAATTTTTATTTGATTTTTTTATACATTACATTCAATTTAAAGTTTTAAAACGCTTTAAATTTCTAATTTTTTAATTTAAAAAATTGGATTTCGAACCAGATAGTTAAATTTCCAACCAAAAAGATTAATTTCCTAACGTAAAAAACGAATTTTCAACAGAATACATGAATTCTCAATTAGGAAGTTGAATTTTGAACTAAAAACGATCAGCTTCCAACCAAAAATGGAACAGTTAAATTTTCAGTCCAAAAATTAAATTTTCCACACTAAGAAAAAACATATATTTAACCAAAGTAATGAATTTTTCACGAAAGAGTTTAACTTTCAACCAAATAATTTTATTTTCAAACAAAGAGATGAATTTTCAAAGAAGTTGATTTATTTTCTACGAAAAATACGCTTTTTTAACCAAATAAATGATTTTAAACGAAATCGTTAAATTTTCATCTAAAAGAGACAAATTTTTAACAGACAGTTTAATTTTAAACTCAAAAAGACAAATTTTCCACCAAAAATTCAATAGTAAAATTTTCAGTAAAAAAAAATTATTTGCAAACAAAGAAAAACGAATATAAAAAAAGTTAAATTTTCAATTAAAAGATGGATCTTGAACTGATCAATTAAATTTTTAACAAAGTATTTCAACTTGATTTTAACTCAGTTTAGTTTGAATTCAACTATTCAGTTTTTTTGAAAATAGTTTTTTTTTCAATTCAAATTCAAACAATTGATTGAAAATTTGTCTTTTTTTAGTAGAATACCAATATATTTCGTTAAAGATTCATGTATTTTGTTGAAAAATCACCTTTTTTTGGTAGAAAATGAATCTTCTTGTTTTGAAACAAAAAAATTAATTTTCTACCAAAAAAGATAATTTTTCAAGAAAACACATGAATTTTCAACGAACTAGTTTAATATTCTAGGCACCAAAGGCAAATTTAAAACCAAACAGTTAAATTTGAACAACTAAAAATCAATTTTAAACAAAAAATGAAGTAGACAAATTTTTATTTAAAAAGTTAGATTTCAAAGTAACTGATGAATTTTTAACTAGAATTTTTCGTTAAATGTAATATTTACTCAAAACAAACGATTAATTTTCAAAAAAATAGTTACATTTTTAAACAAAGTGATGAATTTTTAACTCAAAAGGATGAATCTTCAACACAAAAAGTTTAATTTTAAACAAAAAAATGAATTTTCTAATAAATGATGAATCTTTAACTAGAATAATTAAATTTTTAACCATTAAGATAAATTTGTATAAAGAAAGACGAATTCTCAACCAAAAATTGATTGGTTAAAAAATTAATGTTCAGCCAAAGAGATGAATTTTTATCTAAAACTATGGAATATTTGAATGAAATAGTTATATCTTCAGTTAAAAAAAAATTAATTTTGAACTAAAATAATGAATCTGCAACTGGAAAATTTTAATTTTATTTTTTAAAAAACGACTAATTTTCAACTAAAATGATGAATCATTAACTACAATAATTAAATTTTTAACCAAAAAGATTAATTACTAACAAAAAGGACAAAATTTTCAACCGGAAAGGATAATTTTTCAACCACAAATTGAATGGTTAAATTTTTAGTTTAACAAATGTATATTGAATCAAACATATGAATTAAAAAAAGGTTCGAATATTCACCTGAAACAGTTACATGTTAAGTTAAAAAATTAATTTTTAACAAAAAGAACAAATTTTCAAGAATATACCTTATTTTTGAACCAAAAAACATTAATTTTCAATTAAAATGATTAATCTTTGACAAAAAAATTAATTTTTTAAAAAAAGAGTTTAACTTTCAACTAAAGTACTTTTTAAAAAAAGAATTTTGAACGAGCAATGAGTGGAGTTTTCAACTAAGAATATTTTTTATTCAAGAGAGAAATTGAATTGCAAGAAAGATGTTTTATTTTAAAACAAATCACTGGAATTTTCAACTAAAAATAATCAATTTTCAAATGAAAATAGAATTGTTAAATTTTCATTTAAAAACTAATAATAAAAAAAAGCCTAATATTTTCAACAAAATAGTTGAATACAGTAATATAAAGCTACTTTTATGAATAAATAATCATGGTTATTCAATTTCATATTGCAATTAAAAAAAAAAAGAATTTTTTCGACAAAATTTCCTGACTAAAAAAATGCTGTGCCTTTAAATAATAAATAACCCTGAAGTAGTTTACCCAAATTCGTCTTCTCATAATTTCGCAGTATTATTTTATGATGATTTATGGAGGGACTTCAGCTACAGAATGTTCTGAAAGTCGGTAAGGTAGGAATTTTTGCTTATTTACTCAAATCTGAAAAATTTTCGATTTTCAAAAAAATTACCGGCTTTTTCCGGTGTTTATTCGAGACTAATTGTCAGTTTTCCCGGTCAGTGGCCAGACTGCGCCATAATAACATGTTCAGCGCTTAATAATATGTTTATAGCATTACTCGAAACCGGTAAATAGGATGAGACATCGCTTTCTAATCTAAACCGAAATAATTATACATCATTGCTCTAAAAATAAGAGGAAAAAAAACGAAAGGCATTAAATCGTGCATGAAAGCGCGCATGTTTGCTGAAACGACTCGTAGATTTACACGCGGACATTCGAGTTCTGTTCTGCACTTGGAAGCGAGCTTGGGAGCGAGCTTGAAAGCTGAATGCGCGCAACCAAGTGTAGAGTCGACGACACGCCGATGAGATTTGCGGTTTCGCGGCGAACCGTTCACTGCAAAAGAGGGTCAGCAGCCAGCGAGGGAAATAACGGACTAATCAGCGTCTCTATATTATCATAGATCACCGCTTGATTGTAACTTGTACAGCTAAATCACTACTTTTCCTGTCTTACAATAAAACCAATAGTTACACGATTGACCTGGATGGAAATTATTGCTCTTCCTGTATTGGATCATTAGCCAGCACCATTAACCCATTCATTACTTTACGAGAGAGATTAATGAAATCAATCAATTTAAAAGAGATATATTTATCCGGCCTCAAGACTTTAATATACTAATTCCCTGATTTTTCTCTAATTAATGTTTATGTTTGCCTGATCATTAATATTTACAGATCAAAATTATAATCTTGTAAAAATAATCCATGTGTAATCAAGTTCTAATATGTAGTGAGATCCAGTTACAACCCAAATAGTTTGCAACTCGTTTTGTTTAAACATTTGTTTTTTTTTTAAATTAATTTTCTTAACTGAAAATGCGTTTTTTTTGTTTGTTAAAATTTAATCTTCATCGTTGAAAGTTTATGATTTTGCTTGAAATTTCAACTATTTGGCGAAAAACTAATCAACTTTGTAGGGAATTCAACAATTTTGTTAAAAATTCATTTTCTGGTTGGATCTTCTTTCTTTTCGGTTGCACACTCGATTATTTTGGTAGAAAATTTTTACGACCCTGTCTAATATTATTATTATTTTTTATTAGTAGAAAATTAATTTCTTTAACTGAAAAATTGCATTTTCTTAATAGGAAATTCTTTTTTTTTTAATATCGCTTTCTTGTAGAAAATTAAAAAAAAAATTAATTACAAGTATCATTTTTGTCGAAAATTAGTCTTTTTTAGTTTAAATATCAAAAATATATTACCTCTTTTGGCTACAAATTTCCCTACTTTGTTCGAAATCAAACAATTTTGATATTCTAATGTTTTTGGCTGTCTTTATTTTAATCAATTATTTTTTACGAAGAAAATGTCACCATTCAATTTTTAAAAAAGGACCTTTTGTAGTTTAAAATTCACTATTAGTTAAAAAGTCGTATTGCGAGGTAGAAAACTAAAATATTTGGTTAAAAATGAATCAACTTTGTTAAAAATCCAACTATTTTGTTGAAAATTTTTTAGTTTTTTTATTTCAAGTCTTCTTTTTTTTAATTTAAAATAAAAATTTGTTTTGGATGAAATATCAAGTTATACATTTATCGTTGAAAATTTATCTCTTTTGATTAAAAATTATTCTACTTTGTAGAAAATTCCAAAAATTAGCTAAAAAGTAATTTTTGTGCGAAGATTCTTCATTTTAGTTTAAAATTAACCTCTGATTGGAAATTTAACTATTTGTTTTGAAAAATTAGTGTTTTTTTGTTATTAAAAATATAAATTTTAACTAAAAAAGTAACCTTCCGGTATTCTTTTGTACCACATAAAATTTGGTTTTAACTCCTTAAAATCGAGCTAGGAAAGGGTACGTCTTACGGAAAATTCTAACCCCTTTTCCAGTGGAAATATATAATATAATAATGCTCGAAAATATTAAAATCCCTTTAAATTCTTGAAAATTCATTTAATGTTTGAAATATACACTGAAATCTTAAACATCCTTTAAAATATTTTCAAATTATTTAAATTTATTGAAAATTTCTCGGAATCTTTTAAAATACCCTAAACTTCAATTTAAAAAAATCTTCAAAAATATTTTAAATCCTTTGTAAATTCTATTTATTATACTTATATTATTATATTCTTGTGCAATTAAAATTTGAAAGAAGATAAAAAAATTCCTGAAAAAGAAAAGAAAAAATCATTTTTTGGGAAAAATAAAAAAAAGGAAAGAAAAATGAGAATCCTATTGAGAAAATGAATGAATGAAATGAGAATTCCAATTTAGATTATTATCAAATCACAATAAAAAAAATCATTTGTAAAAAAAAATCAGCAAAATTTCGGCACTCATACTGCACTCTTATCATGGCAAGAAAATTTTAAGCATGTAAGAACGGCAACGAAACTGCGATGCTCCATGCTTTAGGAGCATCGTGGTTCCGTTGCTGTTCCCGCCTGCTTCAGTCCAAATTTGGTCGTTGAATTCTTTTTAAATTATTGAAATTTATTCAAAATTTCTCGAAATATTTTTAAATACCCTAAAATTCAAATTGTTAAAATCCCTGAAAACTTTTTAAACATATTGAAAATTGCTTAGGATTTTAAAAAATCTTCGAAAATCCTTTAAATCCTTTGTAAATTCTATTTATTATTGCGGAACGAACGTGTTATTTACTTAAATAGCACGAGAATTCTGGATCAATCTGAAAAATCTCTATCCCTTCCACACACTACTCCATTCCCCTACCGAGCGAGTCACGCCTACTCCGAAAGGGAAACGGCTTAATGGTGTAATAATAATAATAATAATAATAATAATAATAATATATTATTATATTCTTCTCCAATTAAAATTTGAAAAAAGATAAAAAATTTCCCGGAAAAGAAAAGAAAAAATTTCTTTTTTTGGGCAAAAATAAAAGAGGAAAGAAAAATGAGAATCCTATTGAAAAAATGAATGAATGAAATGAGAATTCTATTTTTATTATTATCAAATCACAAATAAAAAAAAATCATTTGTAAAAAATAATCAGCAAAATTTTGGCACTCATACAGCACTCTTATCACGGCAAGAAAATTTTGAGCAGGCAGGAACATCAACGAAACTACGATGCCCCATGCTTTAGGAGTATCGTGGTTTCCATTGCTGTGAAAATTGCTTAGGATTTAAAAAAATCTTTGAAAATTTTTTGGGCAAAAATAAAAAAGAGGAAAGAAAAATGAGAATCCTATTGAGAAAATGGTTCCGTTGCTGTTCCCGCCTGCTTCAGTCCAAATTTGGTCGTTGGATTCTTGGTTTTATTTTCAGTTATTGTGCACATTAAATTGATTATTGGACGTCGAATAGGATTTTAAATTTAATTTTAACCCTATTTAAATTTCTTAGATTTCAAGATTAGTGACCAAAAGTGTGGCAGACCTGAATTTCCAGACTTAAGCCTTTTTTTCTCCAAATCTCTGACTTGCTTTGACCAAAAAAAAAATTCTCTGACTTTTTCCTGATTTTCAGGTTGTCCTGGACTTGCAGTCATTCTCTATAGTGAACCAAAAAGTTTTCGAATTTTTATTTTCTCTAGAAGTGCCTTCATGCATGTTGGAAGATTCTTTTTGGGAAAACCGCAATTGCAGCTTGCTAGTTGCAATTGATGTACGTGCCTCCAAGAGATGTAATCTAACGAGAAAGCCTGTACCACATTGTCTAACAGTCTTGTTGGACTAGAATGTCCTCCCATAGATATTCGACACGTTCACTCGCCCTTTCATCGATAACCGCAGCTTCGGTTCTTGTCCGAAATGAAATATACATACAAGATACTTCATGATAATTTAACCAAACTCGAAGTCTGATTTATTGTTCGTAAAACGAGATCAAATAGCGTCAAAGAGCCAGGGTGCCGTTTTAATCACATGAAAAAATTCCCGATTTTTTCCGGTCCGCAAACTTTTTTCAGGGTCAATGAAATTAAAAAAATTGAACTCTAAAGCTAAAAAATTTTGCAATTAAAGTAATCAAAACTGAGCTGCAAATCATTTTAAGCAATTTTAAGCAAGTAATATTAAAAATTGAATTTTCCCGGTCAAATAAAAGTAAAATATTCGTATTTTTCAGAAAACGCAAACATTTATTTCAAATCATGACGTTCATTTTAAACATCATTTAACACAACAGAGCACAAAATTGCAAACTAAATGAATTTTTAAATAAAATTATGAATATCTATCTGAAATACTTTAATTTTTAACCAGAAAGATGAACTTTTAGACAATAAGAATAATTTTTTAAAATAAAGATTAATTTTTTACCGAAAAATACAATTTTTCAACTACATACAAGAATTTTAACCAAATAGTTGAAGTTTCAATTAAAGAAGACACATTTTTAATCAAATAGTTGAATTTTGTAATTGGAAATAATTATAAACTGGAATAGTTGAATTTTACAGAAAAAAAAGGTTTCAAATGAAACAATGAATATTCATCTGAAATAGATGAACTTTCAACCAAAAAATAATTTTTACTAAAAAATATAAATTTTCAACCGAAACTTAAATAATGATATTTAAGTTAAGAAAATCAAAGTTTAACAAAAAAAAAAAGATTTTTCAACTAAAAAAGATAATCATTTTGTTTAGTTTCGATAATTTTAGATTAGTTTAGTTTTTAGTTTGGTTTAGTTTTTTTAGTTTTGTTTAGTATCAGATAATTTTTCAACCAAAAATTGAATAATTAAATTTTCTGTCAAAAGATGAATGTTTAACAAGAAAATGAATTTTTAACTAAAATTGTGGAATATTCAACTGAAATGGTATTTTGATTTTCAGTTGATGAACAAAATTTATTTTTGACCAAAAAAGAAACAAAGTTTCAATAAAATAATTCATTTTTCAAACAAAGAAATGGATTATAAATTAAAGTGAGAAATGTTTAAACAAAACTTATTTTTACAACAAGAGTTTATTTTTCAACTAATCAGATTAACTTTCAAAGAAAAAAGTGGAATTTCTACGAAAAAAAGTGTTTTTTTTTTAAACTAAATATGTAAATTTTCAAAGAAATAAATGAATGTTCAATTAAAAAAGACAAATTGACATCCAAATTGTTAAATTTTAAACTAGAAAAGGTCAATTTTTCAACTCAAAGTAAAATGATTAAATTTTAAGTTGAAAAAGTTAACTTTTGACCAAACTGATCAAATTTCAACTGGAATATTTGAATTTGATACCTACCAAAAAGATGAATTTTCAACTATTAAGATTTTCTTTTCTTTCAAACAGGTGAATTTTTCACATAGTACATAATTTTTCAAACGAGTAATTTAATTTCTAAATCAAAGTATCAATTTTTAACCAAATAGTTGAAAAAATTAATTTTCAAGCAAACTGATTTTCATTCAAAAAAGATAAAATTTCAAACAAAAATAGAATAGTTGAACTTTCCGTTAAAAATCTATTTCTTAACTAAAAATAAACATATTTCCAGAAAATAGTTTAATTTTCTACAAAAAAGAAATTCCAACAACAAAATTAATTTTTAACAAAAGAGTTTAGATTTTAAAAGCAAGTAACTTAATTTTCAAGAAAAAAAAGGAATTCCCAACAAATTACTTCTACTCTAAAAGTACATGACGTACTCTCTTTTTATAAAATTTTGGGAATGGAACTTTTAAATTGTGACGAATTTTGACAGGGATCGGATTTTTTAAACATCTTTCTTGTAAATCCCAGTTTTAATTCTTTTAAAAAATTCCCGTTCCATGTAAAAAATTCCCTGTTCTAAGAGAAATTATATTTCTTTACGGAAGTTTCCTGCCCTAAAGTAAAATCGATAATTATTTGAACTTATACTGTAAATAAAACAAGACGCTACTTTTATATAAATTGACCCAAATTATTATAATAATAAAACTTCAATTTTGCTACTATCATAAGTAACTTCTTGGTATTTAATTGAATTCCCGATCAATTCCAGGTTTTATCCCGGTCATTGTCCGGATTACCCCGGCCATTCTCCGGGTTTATCCTGGTCATTAAAATTCCCGGCCATTTCCCGTTTTTATCCCGGTTATTAAAAATCCCGGTCATTTCCCGGTTGTATGCTGGTCATTAAAATTCCCGGGTTTATCCTGGCCATTAAATTTCCCGGTCATTGCCTGGTTTATCACGGATATTCTCCGGGTTTATCCTGGTCATTAAAATTCCCGGTCATTTCCCGTTTTTATCCCGGTTATTAAAATTCTCGGTCATTTCCCGTTTTTATCCCTGTTATTAAAATTCTCGGTCATTTCCCGGTTTCCCGGTCAATTTGCCACCTCGATTGATACATATTTTCGTAAGAGTAGTTGAATACCGCTACAGCAAAAACGGCATTTATCTACTGTGTTTTGAGCAGGAACGTTACATGATGGATTCATTCATGCTGACATGATAGATACATCGAGTCTTGATTGATTCGAATCGCTCTGCATGTGTATAACAATGTGTCACTCTGGCACAAAACAACAGCTCGTGAAGGAACAATAGCTAGTATAATTCTCGATAGGAGTCAACTCTGGTAATATGAACTTGATTGTAGAGGAATCGGGATCATGTAGAGGCCCCCCAAGTTAGAAAGCAAAGGCAATATCAGATCCATCGGAATCGACCTACAGCTTCTCGTTGAATGTTGAATGATGCTGATGATACTGCAATACCCACACCCATACTCGATATTTCTCTCTTCCCTTTCCACGATACCAACTACCTGTTTTCGATCCAAATTTAATAACCCTATAAAATTTACGTAAACTGCCTTTAAACAAATTTTCGGTAACCTAGTTCTTGCCGCAACTTCAATCAGAGTCAGGGTAGCGATTCGGCAAACGATTTCAAAATCCCGGTCATTTCCCGATTTTTCCGGGTCACATTAAATTACCGGTCATTTCCCGATTTCCCGGTTCAGCGGCCGCGCTGTGAATCTAAAGCTATCAATTTGATCTGTAACTGAAGGATCCAAGAATGTAATATTGATTAAGGTGGCGATTCAGCAAACAATTTCAAATTCCCGGTCAATTCCCGATTTTTACTGGTCAAGTTATTCAATTCTCCCGGTCAACTGAAAGTAACATATTTATATTTGACGCAAAACGCAAACATTTATTTTAATTCATGACGTTTTTTCCAAACATCCTTTAACACAGCAGAGAAAAACATTGCAAAACAAATGAATTTTGAAACCAATAGTAATTAAATTTTCCACTCAAAAATATCCATTTTTAAGCAAAAATGGAATAGTTAAACTTCCAGTTGAATAAATTAATTTTCAACAAATAAAAAACGGATTTTCAACAAAATAGTTCAATTTTCAATCTGACTGATCAATTCTAACTAAAATTATGAATCTTCAACTGGAATAGTTGAATTTTTTAAAACAAAAAATAATTATTTTTACTAAACAAGATAAATTGTCAATCAAAACATAAATAAATCTAAAATTAAAGACAGATTAATGTACAACCGACCTGATGAATTTTCCACTAAAACTATGGAATATTAAAATAGAATAAATTAGAATTTCAGTTAAAAAAATTAATTCCCACAGAAAAAAACGAACTTTAAAAAAAATAGTTGCATTTTCAAATAAATTGATGAATTTTCCACTAGAAGTGTGAAACTTTGACTTAAACAGTTGAATTTTAAACCGGAAAGATGAATTTTTAATTCAAATGATGAATGAGAAAAATTAGAATTTTTACCAAAAAGATAAATTTTCAACCCAAAAGATTAATTTCTACCAAATAGAAGAATTTTTAACTAAAAAAGATCACTTGCAACGTAAAATTGAATAATTACATTTTTAGTTAAGAAATGAATGTTCAATCACAGAGATAAATTTTTAACTATAATTATGGAATATTCAACTGAAATAATTGTTAATTTTTGAGTTTAGAACAAATTTCTTTAGATCCAAAGAAAAAACAAGTTTTCAATCAAATAGATTTTTTTCAACTAAATAAATTGAATTTTAATTATATTCATGAATCTTTAAAAACAACAAAATTAATTTTTAACAAAAGACTTTAGCTTTCAACCAAACTTTCTATTCGATTATTTAGCCAAATATGTGGATTTTCAACGAAATAATTGAATTTTCAATTGAACAAGACAAATTTTCATAAAAATGGTTAAATTTGGAACTAGGAAAGGTTAATTTTCAATTAAAAATGAAAGAGTTAAATTTTCAGTAATAGAAAGTAATTTTCAACCAAACTTATGAATTTTCAACTAAAATGATGAATCTTCAAATGGCATAGTTAAACTTTTGACCAAAAATATTAATTTTCTAAGATAAAGATTAATTTTCTACAAAAAAAAGACAAATTTTCCACAAAGAACATACATTTTCGAACAAATACTTTCATTTTTAAATTAAAAAGTATCAATTTTCAATTAGATAGCTGAATTTTCATTCAAAAAATATAAATATTCAACCAAAATAGAAGTTAAATTTTCTACTAAAAATCTCATTCTTAACCACAAAAAATGGATTTTCAGCAAAATAGTTATATTTTCGACCGAAATAGTTAAAGTTTTGATTAAAAAAAAAAATGAATTTTTAACAAACATTTTCAACCAGGGATGAATTCTTAATTAAAATTCTTAATCTTCATAAAAAAAATCATTTTTAACAAAAGAGTTTTAACTCAATTCGATTATCAAACGTAAATCAGCGAAAAAATGTCACAGAGCAAAAAAAATGAAAAATTTTTTTCTTATAATGGGAATAATAAAAAAATAATAACAAATTATGATTTAATTAGAGTATGCCCTGCGATTGTAGATGAAGTATACATATATTTTCTACATTGACCAAAAGTATTAAAATAATTAAAACTTGAACTTTTCAACGAGCAATTCCTGGTTTTAAAATTAAATTCCCGGTCATTTCTCAGTCAATAAAGTTTCCGGTCATTTCCCAGTCAATAAAGTTTCCGGTCATTTCCCGGTCAAAAAAGTTCCAGGTCAGTTCCCGATCATTTCCCGGTTTTCAGTTCAATAAAGTTCCCGGTCATTTCCCGGTCATTTCCCGGTTTTTTTTTCAGGTCAATAAAGTTTACGGTCATTTCCCGGTCAAGTCGCCAGCCTGAAATTTTTTTTCGATTTTTCAATGTTACCAATACGCTCAAAAGGGCATCCCTCCTATACACCTCTTTTTTCGAAAGCATTTCAAGTCCTTTAGTCTGTAGTTAATTCATTCGTTGTTTTTCTATATACTACTTTTAGCATATTAAACATCCTTCCTTTTATCCAATAAATTTATTTACAAGCTTATCTCATAAATTTCTTGAAATTTCTTTTTTCTCCTACTATAGCTTTCTTTTTGCTTTTGACTTACACAAAGTCTTTTTTTTCTTACAAAGTCTTTCAAAGTCTTTTTCAGTCTTTCTTTCTTTTATAAAGTCAAATCCTTTTTATTATTACTTGTTTTGCACTACTTACTCCCTCCTACCTTAATTATTAACCCTACAATTTCTCCTGCTTTTCATATACGTTCATTAAGCTTTTCCCATCTATCTTCTCGCTTTAAATCCTCTATAACCTTAATTCCTAATTCCCAAAGTTTTTCAATTTCATTTTCATATTGCGTATTTACTAACCCACCTTAATCTCTTTGGTATGTTTTGAATTTTCTTCCTTTTTTATTCCGTTCATTGGCTTTATTTTCCCTTTACTTCTTCCATTTAATATTCTTAATCCCCCTTCCACACAAAACTTGAGCGATTTCTTTCCCCCTGCATTTACTATTTAATCCTTTAACTTCCTATCTTTACGATAGCCTCTTATTATCTTTCCTTCATCCCAATCAATTCCCCCCTCTTTTTCCTAAATATAAAAGTATTCTTCCAATTCATAAAATATTGAAAACCGAAACCCAACTCAATAAAAATGTTATCAAAAATCATCCTTACCCAATTAAGCAAAAAATATGGAAAATCAAAACTTCTTTCCAGCTCAATTAAAATCCTGAAAAGAAAAAATGGTCTCTTCCAGCCCAGAAAAAATTGAAAATCAAAATTTCTGAAAAATTATCCTTCTACCACAATACATGAAATATTGAAAATCAAAAGTTCCTCCTTTCCTACTGCTAATTCAACAAAAATTAAAACCAAAAATTTCCTTTTTTAAATTCAATAAAAAAATTTTAAATACTAAATTTGCGTTCCATAAACTCAATAAAAATATATAAAAAGGAAAAGTTCTACTTATAACTCGGAAAAAATTAAATACCAAAACTTTTTCCTTTTCTTATAAAATTCAAATTGTGCGATTGAAACGATTCAAAGGAATTTATATTTTAAGTACTTACGTTTGAAATTGTTTAATTTTGAATGTTGGATTTATAATTTATCATTAATTGATCATGTTAAATACATGGTGAAATATCGGAAAATAAAACAAAATTCTCCTTTTTTTTAATAAAAAATTTTCTAATATAATGTGTTAAGAATCAGATATTTTAGACTGAAAGAATGTTTGAGTAGGATTAAAAATTAAATAAAAAACGTTTAATTGTGAATATATTAATTAGAAATGATTTTTAATTTAAACATAGTTTATAAATTTGGAATCTGAAATTTTGGACTCATTTAACTTCTACGGCTTCCCAATTAAAACAGTTCAATTCTGATCGTTAACTTAAAATTCAAATCTCAAGTTCTTTATCAAAAATTAAAAATTGAAAACGATTTCAATTTTTATAAGTTATCAAAAAAGCTTGTTAAAATTCTTCAAATTGAAAATGTATCCTCACAAATGAAGATCTGAAACTTTTAACAAATTTGAAGCCGAACTTATTTTAAATTTAATTATACCATGAAATATTTTACGTGATTGGATAGTTTTTTAAACTAAAAATCGATCAAATTCCAGGTAAAAAGATAAATTCGGTGTCATTTTTGCGTAAGACATTCTGACATAATTATACCTTTCAACTTAGTAAATAATCTTATCTCTAAATTTCTAATAATTTGATGAATTGTTTTACTCACTCATCAAAGAGATAACTGTGCGATTACAACTCACCTGTAACAAAAGAAAAAGTTTTTTATCAGTATGATTCAAGTACAAAGTCTTTATTTAATTAAAAAAAAGTATATATCAAAGTTAAAGAAAAGCAGTCATACTTTAAAATTTTATTCAGATCTCAATGAAACATAAAATGATTACGTGATATATTCATTTCAAATAATTAAAAACATCTATTAGGGGTAATTCGACACGGGGTTTCATAAGCTTTCCAAGAGTTTCCTTAAAAAGGTTTTCGTGTCTTTAAAAAAAAAGTTAATACATTTCAAAGTCAACAATAATTTTTAGTACCGCTTTTTTATGTGAGATAATATTGCAAATAAATTATACTAAACAACAACTATTTTGATACATCGTTGAAGGATACGAAAATAAAGATTGAAGGTAGTTGAAAGGAAAATAGATGCTACATGGTTGGCAACAATAATTGAATCAGAGAAACGGAAGTCAGTACCGGAAGAAGGGACGCTAGGCATTGTTGAGATCAGATCTGTTGAATTCTCTACTACAAGAAGTTAATTTTCAACTAAAAATGTAGTAGTCAAATTTTTAACAAAAAAAAAATTAATTTGCAAAAAAATTAATTAATTTGGAACAAAATAAGTCAATTTTCAATTAAAGAAATGAATTTTTTAACAACTTTTTTCAACTTTAAAAAACAGAATTAATCTTCAACCAAACAGATGAATTTTGAACTAAAAAAGATAAGTTTTCAATCAAAAGTAGAATAGTCAAATATTCAGTTTAGGAAATTCATTTTACAAAAAAAAAAAGAATTATCAACCAGTTGAATCCAACGACAAAAGACCATTTTTAACAAAATAGTTGAATCCTCAACCAAATAGATCAATTTTCAACGAAATAACTAAGTCTTTAAGCTGAAAAGTCGAAATTTTCTTGAAATAGTTCACTTTTAAAAGAAAAAATAAGAATTTTCTAACAGAAAGATAATTAAAGTTGCAACCAAAAAGATCAATTATCAACCAGAGATATATTTTCAACTTAAATGATAAATCTTGACCCAAAAAAGACGATTTTTAAACCTAATAGTCGAATTTGCAAATAAAAAATATCAATTTTTTGCCAAAAATGCAGTAGTTAAATTAAAAAAAAAAAAAAAACGAAAATTAATTTTTGACAAAGAAGGTCAATTTTCAATCAAAGATATGAATCTTCAATGAAAAACATGAATTTTCAACAACTTTGTTCCAATTTAAAGAAAGATTTAAATTTGCAACCAAATAGATGAATTTTTAACTAAAAAAGATAAGTTTTCGACCAAGAATAGAATAGTACAATTTTCAGTTCTTTGAAAGTATTTTTTTAACAAAAAAAAAACGAAATAACAATCAGTTGAATCCAAAGAAAAAAGAAAAGTTGTTAACAAAATAGTTGCATCTTCAACCAAATAGATCAATTTTCAAAACAATATTTAAGTCTTCAAGCTAAAAAGTCGAATTTTTCTGTAAACAGACTTTTAAAAGAGAAAATAATTTTCAACCAGAAAGATAATTTTTAACAAGAAAAATAATTTTCTGTCAAGAAAGATGAATTTTCAACGAAATAGTTTAATTTACGAACATAAATATCAATAATTTTCAACTAAAGAGATAAATTTAAAACCAAAATGATGACTCTTGACCCACAAAAAAAAGATTAATAAAGTAAATAGTCGAATTTTCAACTAAGAAATATCAATTTCTAACCAAAAATATGATTTTTCAACTCAACAGATAAATCTTTAGCAAAAAAAAACGAAAAATAATAAAATAAAATAATAAAATAAATGAAATAATAAAAAAAACGAATTTTTCACAAACTTATTCGACTTGGAACTAAAGAGATGAATTTTTACTTAAATAAAGAATGTTCAGTAGAAAATTAAAAAGTTAAAAAAAACAACTAATTATCAACCAGTTAAATTGAAGGAAAAAAATGAATATATTAATCTTAACAAAACAGTTAGGACATTAAACAAAAGTTGATTTTTTCTGAAGACAGTTCACTTTTAAAAGAGAAAATAAGAATTTTTAACAAAAAAGATGATTTTTAATTAAGAAAGATGAATTTGTGAACGAAAAGATGAATTTCAAAGAGGAATTTTCAACCAAAGAGATGAATTTTCAACTAAACTGACTAATTTTCAACCAAGAACGACGAATTTTCAACCAAATAATTGAATTTGCAACTAAAAAGATCAAATTTCAGCAGATCAGCTTTCAAACCAGTATTTTCGGTTAAACAGCAAAATAAATTTTCCGCCAAGAAAATTAATTTTCAGCTAAAAAATACAAATTTTTAACTAAAATGTAGAATTTCTAGCAACAACAAAATGAATCTTTATCAAAAAAGTTCAACTTTTAACCAATCAGTAATATTTTTAATACAAAACAATGGATTCCCGAAAAAATATATGATATATCAGCCAAACAAGATTTAAATTTGTAAAAAATAAGGGACACTTTATAAATAATGATAGAATAAAAAAACTTATATTCGAATAATAATGTTTTAATAAAAAAAAAAAATTTTGGTTAAACTAGTTAAACTTTCAATCAAGTAATTGAATTTTGAACCAAAAAAGATTCATTCTGGTTGAAATTTGTAATATTTGGTATTTAAAACAAAAAATGTTTTTATTTTCAATCAAAAAGAGTTGATATTTTTTAGCAAGAATTATTTTTATTTTTATTTAAAAAAAAAAACGGTGGAATTCAACTGAAAAAGATGAAACTAATTCATAACTTTCAATGTATTATTCAGTCTCTTACGTTCAATTCTAATCATTATTAAAATGTAAAAGTTGAATCAACAATTTCAATTTCGAAAAAAATTTACTATTTTATTATAGTAGACAAATCAGATACAACTATTATTGATAATCAGTCTTTCAAAGTGACTTTTTGATTCAGTCAGCAATACTGACGTACTCATTTGCTCAAACGACTCTTTTGTCACTAGAAAGTACTGGTTTTTCAGTAAAAGTATGTTCTACAAATTAGTCAAATTTGGACTGATTTGAATTTAGAATTAAGGTTTTTAAGGTCGTTATAGACCCTGATGATGACGACATAAACAAAATATAACCTTGAAAGAGTTTACGCAAAGTGATTAATTGAGATAATATAAATAACGTTGAAGTTGTTTACGCAAATTGGTCTCTCACAATCGCGCAGTATCATTTGGTGACGTCATCAGGTCCTTCTAGAACATTATTCTATAAAAGTAGAAACTTCGCCTAAGGTTTTCAAGGTCGCTATAGACCCTGATGATGACACAAACAAAATATAACCTTGAATGAGTTTACGCAAAGTGCTTAATTGAGATAATATAAATAACCTTCAAGTTGTTTACGCAAATTCGTCTCTCACAATCGCGCAGTATCATTTTGTGACGTCATCAGGATCCTTCTAGAACATTATTCTATAAAAGTAGAAACTTCGCCTAAGGTTTTCAAGGTCGCTATAGACCCTGATGATGACACAAACAAAATATAACCTTGAATGAGTTTACGCAAAGTGCTTAATTGAGATAATATAAATAACCTTCAAGTTGTTTACGCAAATTGTTCTCTCACAATCACGCAATATCATTTTGTTACGTCATCAGGATCCTTCTAGAACATTATTCTATAAAAGTAGAAACTTCGCCTAAGGTTTTCAAGGTCGCTATAGACCCTGATGATGACACAAACAAAATATAACCTTGAATGAGTTTACGCAAAGTGCTTAATTGAGATAATATAAATAACCTTCAAGTTGTTTACGCAAATTCGTCTCTCACAATCGCGCAGTATAATTTTGTGACGTCATCGGGACCCTTCTAGAACATTCTAGAAAAGTACAAACTTAGCCTAGACACGAACCACTTAAGCTGTAGAATCGATGGCAAGGCATTTTGTATTTAGAAACGTCCTTGCCTATCTATTGGCAACCCCTTTCTATTGCACACACCATTAGGTTGTACTTCAATGAATCTGTACTCTTAATTTGAAATAATTCCTTAGAAAATTACTTCATCCTGATAATACCTGAAATAATCCGGGGAAACATCATGATATAATATGCTGCCATTTGTCTAAACAATCTTATCGAAGATGACATCATGTCTCTTTATAAACACTTGCTCATTTTTACCTATGCAAATCCAGATAAAGATTGCAGTATCATGTACACTTAATTGAGCGTGCAAGTGGGTCGAAACGCATGCATCCAATTGCGACATGATTGTATACTACACGCAAAATCGCACTCGTAACGGTTGCATTAGATTAGCAATACTACGCGCTGATAACACGGATCGCGTTTTACAATTTAGCCGCGATTGTTGCAGCTGAACAAGTGATTACAGCATGCTTATCTTCCAATGAGTGCAAGTGTTCTCAGTTTGTCTCAAACTGGGATATTCAGAAAGTCAGTGTGTGAGATTGTTAGGAATTACAGAATGGAATGAAAGAAAGATGTCGCTCTTGCATTGTTTACTAGTAGGTACTTAACTGATGCCAGTGAAGAAAGAAAAAAAAACTCTTGCTCTTCGCTGGCAAGTAAACGTATATTGTTAAAAGAGCGACAGTTGTAGTTCTTTTTGCTCACTTAGTCGACACATATGGGCAGAGTGTGGGAGTACAGAATAAAAGGGAATGAATGCAGTAACGTGAATAGAATTTTATTTAAAAGGCGCTGGTGTTCAGTTTTTAGCAGGTGTTTTATTTAGTGGTCTTTTAAGAGTAAAACTTAATTTTCAGAATTCTCTAACTTTTCCCTGGCCAACTTTTGATTTTAAATTACCATTAATATTCAGAGACGAGAATTTGAATAGATTGTCTTAAATGAAAGGAATAAATTCAATTCTAATTGAAAAGGATGAAATTTCAACCAACAGAGATAAATTTTCAACAACATATTTGAATTTTTAAACTGAGAAAATAAATTTTTAAACAGAAATGTCATGTTTCAAAGGTATTTTTAACAAAATAGTTAAAGAGGCAACAAAATAATTAAATTTTCGAGAAAATAGTTGAATTTTCTACCATATACTGGAATGTTCAAATAATAAGAATGAATTTTAAATAAAAAAGTCGAGTTTTAAATTGGAAAAGATGAATTTTCAAAGAAAAAGTCGAGTTTTCAACAACAAAATTTCATCCAAAAAAGAAACATTTTTAATAAAATATGTAATATTATTTGAAACGAAATAATTAAATCTTAAAAAAAACAGTAGAATTTTTAACTAAATATGTAAATAAATTGTCAACCTACAAAAGATGAGTAATCAATGAAATAGTCAAATTTTCATACCAAAAGATTAAATTTTAACCAAAAACAATTGAATTCATAACAACAAAAGTTGAATTTTCAATCCAAAACCCAGATTTTTTGTCTAAATAGACGAATGTTTAACAAAATAGTTGAATTTCGACGAAGAAAAGGATAACTTTTTGAGAAAATACTTGAATTTTCAACAAAATAATTCAATTACCAACAAAAAACTTGAATTTTTAACCAAATAATACAATTTTCTGTCTACAATGATGAATTTTTACCTCAAAAAGTGACATTTTTAAATGAAAAAACAACAACTAAATTTCAACTAAAACCCGATAATTTTGAAACTAAAAAGTTGAATTTTCAAAAAAAAATACAATAGTTGATATTTCAACAACAAAAAAACCAATTTTCAAAAAAACAGTTACACTCTAAAACAAAGTGTTGAATTTTAAATTAACTACTTAAATTTTCAAGAAAATAATTGCATGAATTTTTATGAAATCAGAGCATTTTCTAATCAAATGAAAAATGAAATAGGTGGATTTTAAATGAAGCAAGATTTTTCAGAATAAAAAATAAATAAATTTTTCAATCGAAAATAGAACAGTTGAATTCACGGTAAAAAAATGTCAGTAAAAAAATTAAATATTCAACTTAATGATGAATCTGCAACAACAAAAAATCATTTGTTAAGAAAGAAGATTAATTTTCTATCCAAAAATAAAAAATTCCGATCAAAAATACAATTATTTATGTTATTATTTAATAATAAAAATAATATTATTTTCAATATTTTCTAGAAAAAAGTTGAAAATCAAAAATGGAACAGTTACAATTTTCAATCAAAAGAAAAATTATTTTCAACTAAAATGGTGAATCTATAATAAAAAAAAGTAAACAAATAGTTGAATCCTCAAAAAAAAACTTCTAACAAAGAAGAAGAATTTTCTACCCAAAAAGACCAATTTTCTACAAAAAAAAAGTTAAAAAGCAACAATGGCACAGTTAAAATTTGTAGTCTAAAAAAAAAAATGAATTCGCAACTGCAATGCTGAATTTGTAATAAAAACTAATAAAATAGTTGAATCCTCAACAACAAGAAGAAATAATTTTGAACGAAGATTAATTTTATACTAAAAAATAGAAATTTTAACTGAACAGACAAATTTTCAACTTTCAATAGAATAACGTAATTTTCAGTGAATTTTCAACTAAAAAACAAAAAAATTTCCCAAAAATAGTTACATTTTCAACAATAAAAAAAAATGTACACTTAACAAGGAGGTTGAATTATAATTACATTTTTAGTTGAAGCAATTAATTTTTAACAAAGTGGTTCAAAATTCAACAAAGCAGTTGAATTTTTAACCAAGAAAGCTTTCAGTTACATTTTTAAAACCAAAATATAGTTTTTCAACAAAAAGTTCAACGAAAAATATTCAAAAAATTTTCAACAAAACATATTCCACTTTTGCAAAAAATTGGTAAAAAACGTAACTTGCACCAGATTTCCAGGTTTTCCCTGACCTACGTCACCCTGCGTAGACCCTTCTCAACTTACGTTACTGAAGGAGTATACATGGAAAGAACTGAATTGCAGATGCTTCGAAGAAAATAAAATGAAAATAACAACAAAAAAATGAAATAAAAAAATAAAAGCGATTCAAGCAAAGTGTGGGTGGATATGGGTGGATATACGAGAGAAAGGGAATATAAAAGGAAAGAGAGAAAGAATACACGAAATAAGGAGGAATGGGGGATAAAGTACATTAACAGTACGATGAACGACAGACTCGTCTGCATCGTCACACTAATGCACAGGAGCACCCTATTCAGAAAAGAATGCTGCAGCAGCGCATTTTCTATTTGCCACCCACGTCATGCAGAATCGCTGTAAGAAAGATAATAGAACCAAAAGCGGTGACGCGACTTTATAGTAAAGACATCTCGTGCAAAAAAAAGGCTTCTTTACCCATCACATTTTAGAAAATTTTAGAGCGAAAAATTCAACAGTAGATGGGTTACTGGCATCGAAAAAATTCTGAAGTTGAAGTGGTTCGTGTCCGTGCTAAGTTTCTAGAATGTTCTCGATCACGTCGTAAGATGATATTGCGCAATTGTGAGAAACGAATTTTGCGTAAACAGCTTCAACGTTATTTATCATGTCAATTAGTATAGTGTTCAGAAAAATGCGTTCCTTATATTTTGCCAATGTCATTTTATGATTTCATGTAGAAAGTTCTAGAAACTTAGCACGGACACGAACCACTTCAGCTTTAAAATCTACTCGATGTCGGTAAGATTGGGATCTGTACTTAGAACCGGCCCAGCTCATCTACTTCCAACCGCAAAACAGCAAAAACAGATGAATTTTCAAGAAAATACATGAATTTTTAAACAAATAGTTGAATTTTCAAATAAAAAAGATAACGTTGCAACCATAAATTAAACAGTACACTTTTTGCTGAAAAAAAACGAATGATTAAACAGTTGAATCCAATGAAACGAGATGAATTTTTAAGAAAAAAGTTGAATCTTAAACCAAGTCTAAAAATTTTCAATACAGAAGATTAATTTTGTACCCAAGTAGATGAATTTGTATGAAAATAGATCCATTTTTAAGCTAAAAAAAGAACTTCAACCAAACGATTTTGTTTCTAAAATAACAAAAAATGTCGAAAACATAAATTAATTTTATAAAAAATAGTTGAATCTGTAACTGAAAAATATCAGTTTTCCAGTAAAAATGTACAAGTTAAATTTTCTATAAAAAGTTACTGAATAAATTAATTTTCAACAATACAGTCTAATTTTCAACCAGAGAGAGAAATTTTTAACTAATATTATGTATCTCAAACCAAATAAATTAATTTTTATCAAAGTATTTGAATTATCAACCTAGAAGATAAATTTTAAAACCATGAAGATGAATTTTCAAAAAATGAAGATTTTGGAGTCAAGAACGAAAAAAAGTTAATCCAAATTGTTGAAATTTCAAGCGAAAAGACGAATTGTCGACAAAACAGTTGAATTTTCAACCCGAAACTATAAGTTTTAGACAAAAAAGTTCATTTTCAACCAAAGAGTTGCATATTTGATAAAAAAAATAACATTTTGACCATGAAGATTAGTTTTCTACCAAAAAAGACCAATTTTCAACTAAAACAGATCGAATGAATTTTCAACGAAAATCATAAATCTTTACCAAAAAATGTTTTTTAAATAGAGTGGTGTTTAAACTTCAACTGACATGAGTAGTTGAATTTTCAACAAAGCAAGATTTTGATAAAAATAAAAATACAATCGAATTCAACTAAAAAATACCAATTTTCACCAAAATAGGTTGATTTTCAATTCCAAAAAATGAAAATTCAATTAAAAATTCAATTTATGCTAAAATAGTTCACTTTTTAGCAATCCGTCGATATTATATCCGGGTAGCCGCAAAAATCTATTTGCAAAATTTCTTAAGTTTTCCCAGACCAATTTTCTATTTTTTCTGAAAATGAACATGAAAAGATGAGAATTTTATTTTTGTAAGATTTTTAACATCTCTAGTATCTTCTATAAATAGAATAAAACAATTTCAGATTAAAATAAAAAATGTTAAATTTCTTATTCTTGACAGTTATTTCATGTACCTCTTTTAAAAATTATCTGACTTCTTCAACATTTTTTTTTCAAAATCCCAGACTTTTCCCTGACCTGTAAAATTCCCTGACTTTTTCCTGATTTCTAGGTTTCCCCTAATCAACAGCCACTCTGCTTTTCTAATTTTCGAGTAGTTAAGAAATTAATAGATGAAGTTCTTTAAAAAAATTATTACTATTAAAAATTTGAAATTAAAATCCAAGTGATTTTCAGGTTTGCAAGGTTTTTAAGGATAAGGAAATTTCAGTTAATTTCCAGATGTTTCAAGATTTAACCACGAACCTGTTAAAAATATTTTGGGTTACACTTAATTGTTCAGTTTTCCAACACATTAAATGAATAAAATAAATAAATAAAATAGGAAAAGTCTAAAAAAAGATTGAAAAACTCAAACCACATAATCTAATATATAAACCAGGCCTATCCAGTGAGGAGAAATTTTCTCAAATTTGTGATGGTGCATTTCCACCACCACTTCCTTCTGCTCACTTGAGAGAGCTCGGTTGATGAAGTAGAAGGGGAAGTAGAGAGTGGAGGTTGAATATTCACATCAACAATTTGTGCCGTTTCGGGGAAAATTCCTGGAATTTCTCCTCGCTGGACAGGCCTGATTTAAACTATAAGGTATTCGAAATACTGGAATGTATGTTAAAAGGACAAATTTAAATGAATAATATATAATCTGAGGTGTAGGAGTAAAAAGGGAAAAGGGACACTTTACGTTTTATCCAATCCGTCGGATTATTCAAATGGCTAAGTGGTGTGAGGCTACAGGAGTCGACCTGACAGTAGAGCTAATGTAAGGGATTAAGCTTTGGAATGGGCGGGTGGACAGGACATTCCATGCAGGACAGGACAAACCTGACACTGAGGTCAAGGAACTTTAGCTTTGGTACAATTGTGGTTTTCTCCCTCAATTGTAGCCCACAAACTTTCTCTACCATCTTCCATCAAATATCTAGTCAGCTAATCAAATAAAACCTAAAATTTTCAGGAAATCACTTATTATATGACCGATTTTTGCAATCCCATTTGAAGGCTATTTTTATTATTTTCCTTAACAAAAACACTTGAACAAGTATGGGGCCATATATTAATTACTTTACCAATTTTTGGATTTGCCCCCCAAATTAAATCCAATATGCAAAATCTTTAGAGTCCGAAGTTTTCAAGTCGAAATATATTTCAATTTTATTTTTAACTAAAGAGTTGAATTTCGAAAAAAAAAAGATAAATTTTCAACCCAGAAACACGAATTTTGAAAATAAGTAGTACATTATTTTTCACTAAATAGTTGAATTATTGGTTGAACAATTGTGCTTTTAAACGAAAGAAACCAAATTTTCAACAAAAAAGTTGAATTTTCAAAAAGGCCAATTTTCAACAAAAGAATTAAGCTCTCCAATTGAAAATTGAAATTTTTTAGAAAAAATTAAACTTGGAAAGCGGAAAAGGTCAATTTTCAATCAGGAAGTTAACCCATTTTCATCGAGAAATAGAATTGTTAAATTTTCATCAATTTACAACAACGATAAAAGAAATTTTCAACAAGATGAATTAAACACAAAAAAAATTAATTTTAACCAAAATAGTTTAATTTTCTGCCAAAATAATGTATTTCCAACAAAATAGTTTAATTTTCTACGAAAATAGTTGAATTTTCAATAAAAAAGTTAATTTTCCACGCATAATTTTTTTTTCTGCCTAATTATTGAATTTTCAAGCCAAAAAAAAAATTAATTTTCTACAAAATAGTCGAATTTTCTATATGAAAATATACATTTTTCACAACAAAGTTATTTTACAAAAAAATAAGTGAATTTTAATCTAAAATTATTAATCTTCAACCAAAAAAATTATCTTTTTACAAAGGACACTTAAACAGAGTAGTTGATTTTTCAACCAAAAAGATGAATTCTCAACGAATCATGTATATTTTCATATTTCAACTAAAAAATATTTCCATATGAAACCAAATATTTGAATTTTTACACACAAAATAATAATTTTTAATCAAACAAAAACAAATTGCAATAAAATATTTAAATTTTCCACCGAAAATATGATCTTTCAATCAAATAGTTGAATTTTTAATTGAAAAATATAAAATTTTAACCAAAAATGGAATAGTTGAATTTACAGTTAGAAAAATTTTTTTTTCAACTAAAAATGAAACCATTTTTTTACAAAATAGTCAAATTTTCAATCAAAGGGATAATTCTTTAACTAATAAAAAATTGAATTTTTAAGAAAATTAATATAGGAGAAAAAAAGATTTATTAAACAAAAGAGGAAAAGAAGTAATAGAGAAAATAGTATAAAGTCTGAAATATGAAAATGATTTAAAAAGTTATTTAGTTATTATTGAACTATACGAACCTGTTAACGATCCCACATATTTGCCTAAGACGCCCCCCCCCCCCCCCCCCCCCCCCCCCCCCCCCCCCCCCCGAATTGTTAACCTAGTTTATGAAGGGAGCGACTGTGAGGAATGCAAATTGGATAAACTCGGATATTTGAACCAGTATTTTTTGACTCCGGTACTTGATTATGATCATTCTGATCGTGGAGTGTCATCATCGTTAGTCGACTCTTGTACAAAAATGAAATAACCTTTGAGTGGTCTGAAATTCCCTGATATCACCCCAATCGCAGAATTTTCGACTTTCTCTGGTGCCATCTAAAGTTATTTTCGGGGTCGTTCCTGGAGGCAAAAAGAGTACGTAACTCAAGCTTAGATTCAGAATCTGCGGAAGAGTCTGATAAGATAAAAACTTCCCGCGGGGCTTCCAGTTTCATCTTTCAATCTTTCTTTGCGAGCGTATTTTACTTCTTCTACCTTCAAGGTGCCTTTTCACAGTGCGACTCTAACTTTCCTACTTTCTTCCTAGTGTCATCTATCTTGATAAACAGTTAAACTTCAAGTGTAACTTACTAATTGATCTTATCAAGAAAGGAATTGGTTTATTTCTTAATTGCTTTTCTTTTATTTGTGTATCCAAAATATTCTAGAAACTTAGCACGGACATGAACCACTTTCTAAAAACTTAGAACAGACACGAACCACTTTTCTAGGAACTTAGTAAAGACACGAAACGAATTTAAAAATGATCTACTTTTGCGGATCCAAAATTCATTTTTAGACAAATTTATTAATATCCATCAAGTAGCAAATGTATTTATACTTTTTGGGAAACGCAGATTACGATGGATTTAGTGATGCTCTTCACCTGGGTTGATAGCTAGAGAGATTTATCAGCGCCAGAACCAAAAGAGTTACGCTTAACACGAAAGGGATTTTGCATGATATTATAATGATAAACAGAAAATATCGCTAAATGAAAATATTTCAGATCATAAAATAGTTATATTCGCAGCTAAAAAATCAATCTTAAACAGAATAGTTAAATTTTCTAGCGAAGAAATAGATTCTCAACTAAAATAATGAATCATCGATTAGAAGAATGAATGACAAACCAAAAAATTAGAATTTGTAACAAAAAAGTTAAATTTTCAATGAAAAAGAATGACTTTCTAGCAAAAATGTTTCATTTTCAATCAAATAATAAAACTTTTAAACAAAAAAGATTAATTCTCAAAAACAGCAGTTTGGTTTTGAAATAAAGAGATGACAATTCTTTTATAGGAGGTAAATTTTTAGTTAAAAAAATTAATTTTTTAACAAAAAAGTGAATTTTCGAAAAATAGTTAAATTTTCAACCGAAAAAATTAATTTTCAACCAAAGAGATCAAGTTACGAATAAAATGATAAATCTTGAAAAAAAGTGAAAGCAAGCATTTGACTTAACCAAAAAGATCAATTTTCAACCAAGAACATTCACTTTGTACCGAAAAAGGACACATTTTCAACAACAACAAAAAACGAATTTTCAACAAGAATACAAGAACTTTTAACCAAATTTTTAAATCTTAAACTGTAAAAGATTTTGAACCAAAAATGGAATAGTGAAGTTTTCAGTCAAAGGAATTAATGTTTAACCAAAAAATAAATTTTCAACGAAATTCTTAAATTTTCATCCAAAAACATAAGTTTTGATCTAAAATCATAAATCTTCAAGAATTTTCGTTTTTAATAGAGGTGTACAATTTTTAGCAAAGTGTTGAATTTTTAACAAAAAAGAAGCACTTTCTAACAAAATTGTCGAATTTTCAGCAAAATAATTAAAATTTGAACCAAATAAGAAAACCTTTAACCCAAAACATTAAGTTCTTAACAAAAAAGATAATAATAAACTTTTCAACCGAATAGATTTATTTTTTAACCAAAACTGATCGGAGTTTTAACCAACGATTAAATTTTTACCAAAAGAGATGGATGTTTAAACAACAAAAAAACTATTTCTTAACCAAAGAGTTAAATTTTCAACCAAGAAAGTTTTTTCATTCAAGAAAGGAAAAAAAATAATGTGGAATTTTCAACAAAAAATTTGAATTTTGAACCCGAAAAGACTCATTTGCAACAAAATAGTTGAACTTCCAACTGAAAAAAAATGATTTGCTAACAGAACCGTTGAATTTTCAGCAAAATTATAATATTTTAAACCAAATAATAAAATCTTTAAACAAGTGAATCTACAAGTGGAATATTTGAATTAGCAGTTTAACATTTATTTATTTTTTACAATAAAGTGAATTTTTAAACAAAAATACTTTGATTTTCACCGAAAGATATGAATTTCCAAGTATAATAATAAATCTTTAAATCAGTTAGATTAAGTTTTCAGTTAAAAAAAATAACTTACAACCAAAAAAAAAAACAAAACAAAACAAAACAAAAAAAAATTCAACTATGGAAGATAATTTTCATACTTTCTAAAAAATTTGCTACATTTTAACATATCTTAGTTCTGGATCTTACTTCTGGAAGATTTACACCTTTCTAGAACCAACAAGGTATATTGAAGAAAATTTTAAGTTTCACGATGGGCCAAAAAATGCTAAGTTTTCCTAATGATATTGGACTAAAAACCTCTATGGCTTTGGATATTGTTTTTCTTTTACCTTCAAAAAGTGTAAATTAGTAAATGAGGTTTCTGATGCAAGATTCCTACATCACAGATATTGTGGCCGTTTTGCAAATGCAGTGGTTCATGTATGTACTAAGTTTCTAGAACAGTGTTTAGTTTGAGTTTTTAAGTCTCTAAAAAAAGTGGTTCGTGTCTGTGCTAAGTATCTAGAATCTTATTCTGCGATTTCATCAAGAATCTTCTAGAAACTTATCATGGACACCAACCACTACAGCTGCAGCAGGGTATCAATGATTCTAAGGTATGAATCTTGCGTTAGTTTTTCTTTTGCTCATCTCCTCAAATCGATTAAATAGAATTTTCTCAGATCTGGAGAGGATTTTACGGAATACAAAGATTCGTGCATTGCTTCCACAACTCAGAATCCCTGATGTATGTGACAATATGTTACTGATATGCTAGTCATGCTTCGCTGAACGACATATTTTACTAGCACTCCTTGGTCAAGATGAAAACTCGGAATTGTAACGGTATGCTTGAATTCTCATGTGCGAGACATGCTTGCTAATCGCAGTCAAGTACACTGCTTGTATCCACGGAGTCATGACAGTCTGCCATTATTGCCATAGTCTATCACAATGAGGATTCTCTGAGAGCATTCCATGATTTTAAGCTCAACAGTTATCTTACATTACAAAGAAGAATTTTGATTTTCCCTGAGCGTGATCCATTTTAACCAAATAGTTGAATTTTTAACCAAGAAGGTTAATTTTCAAAGAAAAAATTGAATTTTCAACCAAAACGATTCATTTTTAACTAAATGGTTCAATTTTTAAGTTTGGAAGTCAATTTTCGACCAGTAAGAGTACTTTTCGACCAAAAATTGAATATTTAAGAAAATTTATGAATTTTCCAGCAAACGGATACATTTTCAAGCAAGATTAATTTGTAACCAAAAATGAAAAATTTTTAATACAAGATATAAATTTTCAAGCAATCAGTTGAATTTTTAACTTAAAAAGATCAATTTCGAACCAAAAAGTAAAGGAATACAATTTTCAGGTAAAAAATTAATTTAAAAAAACTAATTAAAATATAGTTATATTTTCCACCAAAGAAATTATTTAAAAAAAAAGGAAAATTCTTTAAAAAAAAGTGTAAAAGTTCATGTTTCTACCCAAAAAAATTTTTTTTTTCAAATTTCAATCAGTCGAATTCAAACCAAAAATACGAATTCTCAACCAAATACTTGCATCCTGGACCAAAAAAGATTTTTTTATTAAAAAGTTGAATTTCCAGACGAAAAATATGAATGTTCATATAAAATAATTGAATTCTCAAAAAAATTAAAGAGATAGTTGGATTCTTAATAAGAAAAAAAAGAATTTTCTACCCAAAAAGACCGATATTTAAATAAACAGATAATTTTTTGACTTTCAATAGAATATCTTAATTACAGTTAAAAGAATAATTTTTAATCAAATAAAATTAATTTTTCATCCAAACAGTTTTCAAACAAGAAGATTAAACTTCTACAAAAAAAAAAAGAATTTTAAACTAAATAGTGAAATTTTCAACTAAAAATGATAAATGATAAAAAACGGAATAGTTAAATGTTCAGTTAGAAAATTAATTTGCAATAAAGAAAATGAATTTTTACCATAATACTTGAAATTTCATCAAAACAATTAAGAAAATTAATTATCTACTAAACAAAATATCTTAACAAAATGCATGGATTTTCAACCAAAAATGGAATGGTTGAGTTTTCAGGTAAAAAAATTAATTTCCAATTGAAAAACTTATTTTAAATAAAATAATTTAATTTCCAAGAACAAAAAAGAACTTTTAACAGAATAGTTGATTTTTCAACAAACAAAAAGAGGGGTTTGAACTAAAATGATGAATTATAAACCAAAAAAAAATTTTTTTTGACAAAGCAAAAGTGAAATAGTTAGATTTTCTGTTAAAAAAATTATTTTTTATAAAAAAGAAGATTTTTGATCCAATTAGTTGAAATTTCAAAAAAAGGTTTCTGAAAAAAAGTTTTTTCTATGAATTTAAGAATAAAAATATTATAACAGATGCCATATCGATTAAAAAACATTATTTTTCATCAAAAATGTTAAAATTCACAAAAAGAACATTAATTTTAACCATATTTTTTTGCAATTTAATTTTTTTCTGACCTTCGCTTCTTACCAATTTTCGAAAAATAATTGCATTTTAACGAATGAAGACTTACTTTTTCCGGAAAAACATTTTCGAAAACTCTACCATTTCCAATTTTAAAAGTAAATTTTTCTATAGCTGACATCGTTAGAACAATTTTTTTTAAATAAAACATTTTATAAACAAATAATTATATTTTGAGTTTATTTATTTTTAGAATTGAAAACGAAAAAATTAGCCATCTTTCATTAAAATGCAATCATTGCAGAAAACATGGTTAAAATTAAATTCTTTTTGGTGAAATTTAACATTTTTTATACAAAATAATGTTTTTTATTTGAACTGACATCATTTATAATATTTTGATTTTTAAAATCATAGAAAAACTATTTTTTTTTTTTTCAAATATCTGACTTTTGGCCCAACTACCTTAAGTTTGTGAAACCTTGAGATTAAGTGGAAAGACCCCTGAACTTGCACTTCTGTTTATTAAAAATTCCCTGAGACTTTCAGGTTTTGCCTAAGTTTTCAGAGGTCCCTAACCAGTAGCATCCTTGTTGAATTACTTTATCCCCTTGAGTACACACTGGGTCATATTGACCCTTTCACCGACTTTGACCAAAACTAGAGCTCAGGCGTTTAAGTAAATTGCGTTGCCGTAGCCTTATTAATATATTTCGATATCCCGGCTAATGCTTCATATATTTTCTGTAGCGTGCGAGTAATCAGTCATAATTGAAAAGCGATTGCCATTGAAGCAGGGTCCAGGTGACCCATGTGTGTACTTAACGTCGAATGTACTAAAATTTATATTTTTACTTCTCATCAACCAGAAACATTTGTTATTGATAAAAAACAAATTTTGTATAATAAAAAAAACTTGTTTCACTCATGAATGTGCAAGAATAACGATTTTTTCAACCTTAAAGAACACCTTTATCAGTATGCGTAATAAATACTTTTTTTTAAGGCACAAAGTAGGACTATTTCTTTATTATTTAGTAAATAAAAAGGTTGAGTAGTTGTGAAGTTATAGCAAACAAAAAAATGAAAAGGGTTAGTTTGACCCAGTGTGTACGAGTTGTTCGAAAAGATAGGTGTGTAATTGAAGGGTTAATTAATACCTTTTGAGAGAGACCTTATTGAAATATTTTCTTAGTGATCATCGTTATGAGAGCAAACATCCCATTGTGGAAGAAACAACGTTTACCATTTATCCGAAGAGAGGGCTGAACATGCTCACTGGACCTAAAGAGACAGCGAACGATTTTAATGCAATCACACACACACACACGCAACTTATAAATTGAAACACTCTCATTTCTAGAAAGCGAGCCAGTTCTTTATTTGCCACGTGATGCTCAAAGGGTACAAAGGGGACAATCGATCTCCTATCTTTTGTTTCTTCGATGGGGATCTCGTTTGCTATTGGTTGTCATTGCTACTGAAGAATGAAACCGTAGTTCTGCATTCTTTGTTTGATTGCCACGTGTGTAGGAAATAAAACGGAATTTAAAACATTCCGATCTGAAATGACAGGACGTATCGGTTACCAAACGGACGGATGAAGAAAAGTGATGCAGGAAACCAACATTACTAAGGGGAATCAAAAAAGGAAAAGACCGACCAGCTGGAATTCACTAGAATCCCGTGCAGAAATTGCCAAATGTTTGCCTTATTTCCGATTTGGGCCAGATCGGGCACACAATTTTGTGGTTGTTAAATTTGGCCCCGTCTAGAGCCCGACTTAACAGCCAAGCTTCCCAGTAGATGGCACTCCATTAATTTCGGGGACTAAAGTGGGTTGACTCCAAATCGCCCAAGTTTCAACATAAAGTGTCAAGCGTTAAAAATATTTCCATTAATATTTGGAAAAGTGACAAAATAAGTGGGAAAAAATGCCAAACGTGAGAACAACACGAATGCGTAGGTATAGTATACTTCAAAATATTCCTGAATTACGTGTTGAAGACTATAAGTAAATTTATTAAGAATGTTAAGATGAAACCTAACCTCGAAATAAGGTTATTTATTTATAACAAAAGTAGCAAAAGTAATATTTCATTTATTGAATGTGAAAACGAATTAGATCAACAATAACGTCATAAACATATTCATTTTCACGTATTTTTAGGTGATTTGATACTTTCCACAATTAGGTTCAATATAGAAATTGAAAGCAACTTCAATTTAGAAATTAAAACCAAAAATATATCGCAAAATACTAAAATGGTTTATCATACACAAATGCTGGCTGTTATGTTGCGTCATTTGAGTTTTTCCGTTTGCTCGAAAAAAAGTGTCTGACATACTCCAATTTTTTCATATCGCGATCTGTTAGATAACCTGATATTTATATTCTCAAATTTCAGTTAAGGAGGTGATATATACGACTTTAATATTATTTTATTTAAGAATCCCTTTTAATTAAGAATAAGAAAAATAAATGAATATGGGCCCGATCGGGGCCAGGTATGGTTATCTCTGGGCGCAGCGCTTGAGCCCCGATCGGGTATCGCGTTTCATTTCGAGTCTGGCCCCATCTAGAGAGCCTGATTTGGGCCAAATTCTGCACGATCTGGCCCCGATCAGATCCAAATTGGAATTTCTGCACGGGATTGCATGAAATACAAATCTTTTTCCTGTTTTCGTCAATTGGTGTATTCTTATCTTTTAATTATCTCAAATGTTATCTGGATAAATTCCAGTACCAACTCAAAGTTCGTTAGAAATTAAAAATTTCCCGTTTCAATTCGCAAGTTCGATTTTTTCGAAAATATCCCGTTTCAACTTAGTATTAGAATTCATTCATCAGAAGAATTCCCTGTTTCAGCTAGGAATTTATTCAAAATTTTTTATTAAAATACCCTGTTGCAGGACAAGCAACAATTCTTTTGGAAAAATTTCAGTTCCAACTATAAATGTGTGAAAAATTGAAAACTCAATATTCAAATTAAAAGTTAAATTATTTTATTTTGTAAATCGTTATAAATCTTTTTAAATATTCTCTTAAAATTATTTTATTAAAATAAAAAATTAATTTTAAATTTTCCTAGGAAATGTTTTTTTATTCTTCTAAATCCTGTCAAAATTCTTAAAAAGCTTCTAAATTATTGGTTTGAAATCTGCCGAAATCTATAGTTTGTTTCAAATTAGATTGTGGGCTATTTGCACTGAAATTTGGGTACGAATATTGGAATCTGTTCGATACACGAAATCATTTAAATTTTTAATTAATTTTGAATTTTTTCAAATCTTCTAAATATTTCTTTAACTTGCTCGAATCTTTTCTAAGAATAATAGATGTTCAATTGTTATTCATATGGAAATTTACGTTTAAAAATTAAAAATATAAAATTTTTAGAGTCAAAGATTTTTTAATTACGCATTCTAAACTAAATAACATCTGAATTGAAAAAGATCAAAATTAAACTAATTATTTTAAAAACAGTTAAAATCAAAGTTGGAAGAATTTTTTTTCTAAAAATTTGCAAAATTCCCGGTCCAACGGCCACCCTGGCTTGGATTTCTCCGGTGAATGTTAATTTCACTGATATATCTTCAGCAGAAAAGAGCCACGTTGGCTCACGTGTTTCGCGACCGCGAAAAGATGAACAGCTAGGTAAAAAAAAAAGAAAAAAAAAAAGGAAGGGATTTTCCGTGAAATGTCCTGCTGGGTAACGGAGCGTACTTTCTTTTCTGCGCGCCCCGAACTTTTCCTTCTGCATGAAAGGATGGCACAGGTCTATTTTCCGGGAAAATTGTATTCCTAACCTTGTACATGCATATTTCATTCGGATCACTATATAAGCTGAGGGCCAAAGAGAAAACTTGGGCCAACTTTAACCAAGTTAGCATTGCCACCGGACCAGCCCAGCCCACCCCAGTCCAGACCGGCAATGGTCTGGGAACAGCTTCTAAAACCAGACGTCTTCATTCCTAGTCGACATGGTATCTTAGCACTTGACCCGTACATTCTCATCGTACACCTGTTTCGCAATGCCAGGTTCACTTCGAAGTGTCTCTCTTGAACCAGAGAATGGAGCACACAACTATACATATACATTAAACTAGGAAGTTCTAGCAAGTTGAGGTGTGACCAAACTTTGAAATTGTGCTTCTAAAACACTTTGATCACTGTATATTGTGTTTCAAAGTAGACCGGGACAGAGTTGCGGGCTTATTGTTTATTATCCTATAAGTTAAGTGAGCAAGATTTTGTTGAAAACCCCTTTTTTTTGTACTTCCATTTTATGAGTTGATACTGCCATTTTATTAGTTGACATTGCTATTTTATTAGTTGCCGTGACCATTCAGTTAGTACCAGCAACTAAGTAAATGGTTGTCCCAACTAACGAAATAGCAGTGTCATATCTTACAAACTAAATAGTTGACCTGACTACAGTAGAACCTCGATTATCCGGCCTTCGATTATCCGCGGGGCCGCATTATCCGAGGCAACGGGACTAATCCAAGCACTCCGCATTAACCGAGGTGTATGCTCGGATAATACGGAGAATCATTAATAAAACAGATAAAGCTGTTATGCCTAATTCTGAATGCGCGCAGTAGTTTGCAATGATTAATAAATTAATAAAGATAAATCCACAGTAGTAAGTTGTTTACTTTTATTTGCTAAATGTTTATATTTATTTTTTTATTTAAAATATATAACTCTTCCGAATTTTGTACTTCCTCCGTATAATCCGAGTTTTCGCTTATCCGAGGTATCTCCTCCCCACATTACCTCGGATAATCAAGGTTCTACGGTAATTATTTTTTTCAGTGCAAATGTAACTATTCCATTTTCGCTTCGAAATTAATGTTTCTTAGTTTGTTTTTTCATTTTGTATTCGCTGATGATTCTTCATTTTTGTTCAAAACAGTTTTTTCTATAGTTCAAAATTCAATTAAAAGAAAAATTAATTGGAAAAGCACCCGATCGGCAATAGGAAGTTCTGTGCTTCGATTCCCAGTGGAACAAAGTGAGATCTTTTTCCAAAACAATATAATCTTAATCTTTTAAAATTTATTTTCCATCTAGTCCAAAATGACGTTAAGTATTTTCTGTTGTTTGAAGAGTTAACTTGATCGACAGTTTTGATTTATATTTTCACAGATTGTGAAATGACATCAGGGTTGCGATTCGGCGGACGATTTCCAATTCACGGTCATTTCCCGGTTTTTTTCCGATCAAGTTTTTTAATTTTTCCGGTCAACTAAGAGTAAAATATTCATATTTGCCACCAAAAGAAAATATTTATTTTAATTCATGACATTAATTCTAAACATATTTTAACGCAATAGAATAAAAAATATCCATTTTTAACCAACAATTAAAAAGTTAGACTTTTAGTTTAAAAAACTAATTTTAAACAAAAAATACAAATTTAAAAAAAAATAGTTCAATTCTCTACCCAACTGCTTAATTTTTAACTAGAATTATGAATCTTCAACTGAAATACTTGAATTGTCAACAAAAAAATTAATTTTCACGAAAAGAAATAAATAAAATTTTCAACCAAAATTGAATGGTCAGCCAAACAGATGAATTTTCAACTAAAACTATGGAATATTTAATTCGAATAAGTTAAATCTTTAGTTGAAAACAGGACTTTCCACAAAAAAAATAATTTTTCAACTGAAGTAATGAATCTTTAACTAAAATAATTGAATTTTTGACCACAAAGATCAATTTTCAACCAAGAAGATTAATTTCTACAAAATTCGATGAATATTCAACTAAAAAAGATAATTTCCAACCAAAAATAACCTCGGGTAATGCGGAGTGCTTGGATGAGTCCTGTTGCCTCGGATAACGCGGAGCCTCGGATAATCGAAGGCCGGATAATCGAGGTTCTACTGTAGCCCCGTAGATAGCATTCTACGGTAGTGTATGTTTAATGTTAGGAATTAAAAATCCATACTCATTTACTCCTAGTTAATAACAATAAAGTACGATGGACTGTCGGTCCATATTGTTTTCGTGAATATCATTCGAACTGGAAGTGGAAGCAGAAATGGAAATAAATCGAATCTCAAGTATTTCGAAACGATCTCGGAAGCTTCTGCCCATAAGGCGAGGAAAGAACAAAGTCTCATTCGCCTCATGTAAAAGTAGTAGGAAACTTTTATGAGCGCACCAAACGGTAGCGGATGAGTATTGGCGGAATTTTGAAAGAAATACTTTAAAATTTCACTAGATAGTATAAATTTGTTACAAAAAATAGAATACTTAAACTTTCAATGGAAAAAATTAATTTTAAACAAAAAACGGATTTTCAACAAAATATTTCCATTTTCAACCAAAAGTGATGAATGTTTGAATGAAATTATATGAATATTCGACTGGAATACTTAAATTTTTAACAAAAAACATGAATTTTTAATAAACCAAACTTAAGATTTTTCAACTAAAACGATGAATCTTCAACTGAAATAGTTAAATTTTCAAACAAAAATTTAATTTTTACTATAAGAAGATAAATTGTCGACCCAAACTTAAATAATTAAAGTTCAAGTTAAAAAAATTTATGTTCAAACAAAAAGATGACGTTTCACCTAAAACTATGGGAATATTTAATGGGAACAAGTTAAATTTTCAGTTTAAAAAATTACTTAGCACACAAAAAAAGTTTGTTCTTAAATAGTTACATTTTCAAAGAAAAAAATGAAATTTCAAATATGATTGTAAATATTTAACTGGAATAGTTGAATTTTAAACCATAAAGATGAATTTGTAACTTGATACAATCAGAAATAAAATAATTAAATTTTTAGACAAATAATGAATGTTCAAGCAAAGAGATGAATTTTTAACTAAAATTATGGAATATTCAACTGAAATAATAGTTACATTTTCAGCTAATAAGAAAAAATAATTAGCTACCCAAAAGATGAATGTTCAACTTAAATGATAAATATTAAACTGGAATACTTGAATTTTTTACTGAAAATAACAATTTTTAAACAAAAAAATTAACTTTCAAAGAAAAACATAACAAAATACGTGAAGTTTCAACGAAATAGTAGAATTATTAATTTAAAAAGTCCAATTTTTCTTTAAATTGTTGAATTGTAAACTAGAAAAAAATCACTTTTCAACTAAAAATGGAATAGTTAAATTTTCAGTTGAAAAAATTAACTGTAAAAAAACGGATTTTTAAAAAAGTAGTTAAATTTTCAAAAAAAGTGATGAATTTTTAAAAATTATTATAAATCTTTAAGGAGATAGTTAATTAAAAAAAGAAGATTAATTCCCAAATAAAAAGATTTATTTTCTACCAAAAAATATAATTTTTTAACAAAATACATTAATTTTTAACGAAATAAGTGAATTTTTACATGCATAAGACAAATTTCCAACCAAATAGTTGAATTTTAAATTAAACGTAAAGTAATAATTTTCAAACAAAAACGGAGTAGGAAAATTTTTAGTTCAAAATAGTCATTTGAAACCAAACATAAGAGTTTTCAACTAAAACAATGAACCTTCAACTGAAATAGTTGAATTCTTAAACAAAAATTTAACTTTTAATAGAATAGATAAATTATGAACCAAAATTTAAATAATTATATTTGAAGTAAGAAAACTAATGTTTAGCCAAAAAGATAAATTTGCAACTACAACTACGGAATTTTCAATTAGAATACGTTAACTTTTCAATTAAAAATATTATTTTCAACAACAAAAAACTAATTTTTAACAAAGCAAAACAAATAAACTTAGAAAAATAGCTGCATTTTCATACAAAGTAATGAATATTCAAATAAAATTGAATATATTTAACTGTATTAGTTTGACCAAAAGGATTAATTTTAACTAGGAAGATTAATTTCTACCAAAAAAAGACGAATTCTCAACTAAAAAGGATAATTTTTCAAGGAAAAATTGAGTAATTAAATTTTTAGTCAAAAAATGTGTATGTTCAACCAAAGAGATGAATTTTTCGCTAAAATTATGGAATATTCAAAATGAAATAATAGTTACATTTTCAGTTTAAAAAGAATCATTTTCAATGGGGGAAAAAATATCAACAAGAGTTAAATTTTCGGCAAAAAATTCCTTTTTATAAAATTAAAAAACAAATTTTTAATCAAATAGCTCATATGTCAAACAATTAAATTAATTTTTAATTAAAATGATGAATTTTCAACTTAAATAATAAATATTTAACTGTATTCATTGATTTTTAACCAAAATGAAGAGTTTTTTATCAAGAAGATAAACTTGCAAAAAAAAAATAATTTTCTACAAAATTATCGATTTTTAACAAAATATGTTGATTTTCACCTAAAATTATGAATCTCCAACTGGAATTGATCAATTCTATACCAAAAAGATAAATTTCTACAAAAAGCGAATTTTTTGAAAAGTACATACATTTGTAAACAACAGGTTTAATACATAAATGAATAGAAATTAATTAATAAATTATGATTTAATTAGAATAAACTGACAATATCTGATAAATCTTCGGCTGTAGATAAAGAAGAAAACACTTTTTTTCAGTTGACTAAAATCATAAAAATATTATAATTATTATTATAAAAAAAATGAAAACGGAAACGATTTTAAGACGTACAGGAAGCAAAAAGGAACAGAGGAACGTCGGAAACAGTTTGTACCTTTCAAAGATCAGTACAGTGAAACCCGGAGAATGTGCCTGTTTTGGGACTGGCAGTGATGGGGAACAAACACGAGAGAGTGCGGCTTCGGATGAAAACTCTCTTGTTTGTTCATCCCTGAGTGACTACCGCACACTCTCCGCAACACCTTTTACTCCTACCTGCGGCGCGGCGTCAATTCTCGGAAGGCTAATAATCCGGAGGCGTTATATCCGAGTTTGACTGTACTTTAAAGGAGATATCGCCATTCACCAGAACTCATACTCCTGCTAAACCACAAGGTCAGATATTTCCCGGACAGGCCTTGCACAATACCAGCTCTTGAAAACTATCAATATCATGTATCGGAACGTTACCTAACGTCTCAGAGAGAAACTGTCAATCCATTTAATGGAAAGTTTCAACGGAAAATTTTTACAGCGTGGGATGTATTTCGCAAGGGCTTATTATCAGTCGTGTCCTTGAAATTTGCATTGATATTGTAGTGGAGTGTGTGGTACAGCCTTGGAGGATTACGCTGCTGCTGGAGAATGGACGCTGCGTAGAAATGTCATGACGCATTTTCCTCGAGTGAGGTGGTGCGAAATGTGCATAGATATTTGTCGAGACAATAATCCTCATTCTGTGTCGCTTTTCGTTTTGCGTTCTACGCAAATCTGGAAACGTTTCGGCGAAATCGCGACCGCACCGCGAGAATGTCTTCAAACGGGTGGAATATCGGCAAAGTGCCTTCCTCAAGCTCCGGTGCGCATTCCAGAATACAAATCCGTGCCAGCGACTAAAATCGTTATGCTACCTAGACGCGGTCGGTAAATCTCCAGGAATTCCGATGCAGAGATTGTTCTCGGCTAAAGATCCGTTGAGAGGGTGCTGCATTGTAACCATGTAGCGAATACGCGAATGAGCTTCCGGCCCCCTGCATTCAAATCTTGTCTGTTAAAATCATTTATATGAAAGTGGGCCACGAGCAACTGAGCATAATTTCAAAACTCGAATCCGGGCCAAAGTTGGAAAGTAAATTATTGCTTGAAAAACGGTGAAATTTTTTAGCTACATTTTTCGAGTACCTCCATAAAAAACGTTGAGAATTTCAGGGAGCAATAAATTTGAGACTTGCTCTGAAAAATTAAGTTAGACAGAAAAAGGAAAAAAGAACTTTAGAGAAGTATACGGAAAAATTAAAACTTTGCTCAAATGAATTCTGAAATTCCTCTTTAAACTAAGACCAATAATATTATAAGATATTTACTGGTACGAGGATTATGGTAAAAAATGTGGAAGCATGCCCAATACGACAAAATACTGCAGTTACTCAATTTTTCGCAGATTAAGGTCATGTGATGAGTGAGTCACGTGACCAGATTCTTACCCTATCGACACTTTTTGTATTTCCTAACTTATTTTCATACCAAACGCCAGATCGAGTTTAACATTTGGGATAATAAATTAAAAGCACTAAGAAAGTTGGGTCTCTTCTTAAATTTGTATAAATATTTTAAAAAATTTGTTTGGTAAATATTTTTTGTATACTTTTTTCATAATGATTAAAATACATGACCAGACCCACCTTCCTTGGTGCTTCTTATTTATTATCCCAAACTTTCAACTTGTTGTGGCGCTTCGTGTGAAAATAAATTGAGAAATAAAAAAAGTGTCGGTGTGGTAGGAATCTAATCACGTGATCCACTCGTCACAAGGCCTTAAGTCATTTTTTTAAGACAAGCGTGATTTTAATCAAGTTTTTAAACTCTTTCCCCTACTTCCCGCTTTATTCGAGTTTTTCAAGGAATTTTGTTTTCCCTATTTTCAAGATACATCGTCTTCTTCCTTTTTTTAAAATATGTTAAAAAAGTGATCTTTTCGTGTTCGAAGTTCAACTACTTGGTTTCAAATTCGTTGCAAATATATTTAATTAATTGTTACAATTTTTATTTTATTAGAAACACATATTTTGGATACAAAATTCATCATTCTTAGTAGATAAGATTTTTTTTTTGAAAATTGAAATGTCTTCGAAAAAAATCATCTTTTTGGATTGAAAATTCAACTGTTTGTTAGAAAATTCCACTATTTTTTAAAATGCTCCTCTACAAACGGAAATTTTTAGATTGAAATAAATTTCTTTTTTCTTTGATAAAATAACTATTTTGTTTTAAATTAATATTTTCGGATTGTAAATTCAACTATTTTTATTTAAAACTCATAATTTTTGGATTGAAAATTCAACCGTTATGTGAAAAATGTGTCTTTCCGGCTTGAAATTTAAAAAATGTAGTTAAATTTTTTTGTCTTTCTTGATTCAAAAATCTTTCTAGGTTGAAAATTCAACTTTGATACTGAAAATGAATATGATCTTGTTCCACGATTCAATTTTTTTTTATAATTATTTTTATAACTAAAAACTTAACTACTCCATTTTTGGTTGAAAATTGATAAGTTTTGGGTTAAGCACTTAATTATTTGGTACAAAAATAACTTTCTTGGAGTAAATTAATATTTTCAAAATTGAACTTTTCTGTAAAAAATTGATTTCTTGTTTTGAAAACATAACAGACTTGAAGAAAATTAAACTATTTGGTTGAAAATAAAATGTTTGTTGGGAAATTGATTTTTTTGTTGTTGAAAATTCAACTATTTTGGTATAGAAAACGTCTTTTTGGTTTGAAATTTCAACAATATAATTGAAATATTGTTCTTTTTTAACTGCAAAATCTTTATTGTTTGAAAATTATTCCCTAATTATAGCCTAAAATATTTCAAATCCTTTGATATCTCTTGAAATACCTTAAAACTTTGTAAAGCTCTTGAAAAATGCTTGGAATTTTTTTATAACACCCTCAAATATTTTAAATCCTTTGTAATCTGAATAAATTATTGAAATCCATGAAAAATGTCTGTGTAATCTTTTAAATAGCCTAAAATATTTTAAATACTTTAAAATCTTAATTTTTTTTAAAGATCTTAAAAATTCCAAGGAATTTGAAAACATACATTAAAATATTTCAAATCCTCTGAACAGTTCATTAATTGATCGTCAAGATCAGTTAAATACAAACTTTTAAAAATTCAAAAAAATCGATTGAATTAAGTAGAATTGAATAAATTTAGAAGAATTCAAGTAAATTATTATTTTTTAAATCCCAAAGAATTACAAGAATTCAAAGAATGAATAAGAAATAATCCTTTTTGTACGCAATCTATATTATAACTTTTAAAAATTGTCTCCACTAACAGATGTACAGTTGTGCATCCTTTGCCTGACATTTTAAGACTTTATTTGATAAAAAAAAATTCCAATTCAAAGTTTCTAGAATCTCATTTCAGAAACTTTGAGAGTGACCCATGTATTATTATATCAGGTGAAATTTTATGAAATCTGGCAATATTTCCTGAAATTCCGGCCAATTTATTAAAATACCTGGAGAGCTTTAAAATTCCTTAAAATCATTGAAATCCTCGGAAACCTTTTAAAGTCCTGCCTAATCTTTTTAAATATATAAAAACCTTATAGGTCCTGTAAAATCGTCCCATTTCGTGCGAAATTAAAAAAAGTGTTAATAAAATTAATGAATAATCCCTTGGAATTTTTTTAATTCCCTGAAATATTTCAAATCAAAAGATCTTGAAAATGCCCTACAAGTTTAAAAATACCTTAAAATCTTTCAAATCTCTTCAAATTGTTGAAATCTGTCAAAAATGTGTCCGAATCTTTAACAATACCTTGAAATATTCCAAAAGAATTAAAGACAATTCAGAAATACAGTAGAGCCTTGATTATCCGGCCGACGATTATCCGAGGCTCCGCGTTATCCGAGCTAAAAAGCGATTATGCAGATTGAAACTGAATATAGGGTACAATATGGGATATAGGGACCGGCCTGTGAGACCTACAATTTTTTAGAAACTTTAACCTTTTTGTTAAAAATTAATATTTTCATTTTAAAAATTTCATATATTTTCTAGAAGTGCCGTCATCTTGATTTAAAAATTTATTAATTAGTTAAAATCTCGTCTGATTTTGTAAAAATTAATCTCTTGATAGGCCTTAACCTAATCTCTTCTTTTCAAATTATTCGTATTAAATTTTAATTTGGTGATTTATCGAAAATTGGATTATCCGAACAAAACATTTGGACAACAAAGCAGCTCGAATGAGCTACTCTGCAGATAATGCTCGCAATTTAACTGGTTATCGTGTAATTTTCTTGAAATAAATGTTCTTGGTGCAAGAGCGGTGTTTAACCGCGAGTTAATGAAGCGTTATTCAGCGTTTGTAAAGCGTGATGATGGCGAGGGATGAAGGGGACAAAACCGCGATGCGATGTACATCGCGTCGCGTTGACTGGCGTCGCACTGGGCTGGCCCACATGTAGCGGGGACAAAAAGAGCAGCCTCTCTCTATGATACTCAGTCGCGGTCTAGCGAAAGACCACGATTATCCTGCCAACAGCCACGATTAATTTAATCAGCGCCACGGATTTTGCCATTAAAATAGTGCTCCTCAGATAAAAAAAATAGTAATTTCTTCACATCTACACTGTTGAAGCGAAAAATAAATGTAAATCATTTCTCAGAACACTTGTTCCTGGCAAAAAACAAGAAATTTTCTAACGGAGCCAATTCTTTTTTAATCTACATGTATAAAAATCCCGTGTCACGATGTTTGTCACCACTAAACTCCGAAACTATTTGACCGATTGTTGATTACATTTGGTATACTGTGTGTAATTTGGTCCAACTTAAAGGATATGGTACTTTTTATCTCATTTAATTAGCTAAATATTTCTTCATTGCAAATTAAATGTTTTTATTTGTATACTCCACAAGTTTCTAACAGATGGCGGTGTAAGTTAATTTGTTTGACCGACAGATCAACATTTCACGTTATCTTATGGAATTCAAAGAATTCACAGCATTCTAGGAATTTGTGAAATTCACAGAATTTATGGAATTCACGGAATTCATATAACGTCCGGAATTCACGGATTTCATAGAATTAGCGAAATTCATGGAATTTACGAAATTCGATGCATTCACAGTATGCAGCGAATAAAAGAAATTCACGAGAATAAAAGAATTCACGGAATTCCCGGAATACATAGAATTAAAGAAATTTAAGGAATTCACAGAATTCAAGAAAATCAGGGAATTATTGGACATCACGAAATTTGAGAATTCGCGGAATTTATGGAATTAATTGAATTCACGATATTCATACAATACGCAGAATGAATGGAGATTACGGAATTTAAGAAATTCATGGAATTCAAGCAATTCATAGAATTTAACAACCCGTGGAATCCAAGGAAATCGTGAAATTCATGGAATTCACGAAATTCAAGGAATTAATTAAATTCAATGATTCCACGAATTCCTTGAAATCCGTAAATTCTGCAAATTTTGCGAATTCCTTGAATTCAATTAATTTCGTGAATGTCGTGAACTCCTTTCATTCCATGAATTGCGAAAATTATTCGATTTTCATGAATTCCTTAAATTCCGTGCATTCGTTGAATTCCCTAAATTCCGTGAATTTTTTAAACTTTGCGAGTTTCTTGAATTCCATAAATTTGATAAATTTCGTGGTTTTCTTGAATTCCATGAATTTTGCGAATTCCTTGTTGAAAGAATGCTTCTTACGATTTTCCCTAGTTTTACGTTTTTTAAAGTTATATTGCAAGAAATTTGTATAAAAACAATATAATTATAAAAGAAAATTGTTTCAGATTATCATTTTCAATAATATAAACAAATTTAAGAAACAAATACATTAATCAAGCATTTTTTGGCAAGAAATTTTTTTTTTCAATGCCAGTTCTTTCAGTTAAGAACTTTATGACAATTTAAGAAAAAATTCATAATTCATTGATCAATTTTATGACTTTTTTTTAACAATTTAAAATAATAAATGCATTATTGGGGCATCTGTCGACGGAAAAATTCTTTTTCTTTTTACGATGACAGTCTTTTTAAGGTACTTGTCATGACAAAAGTCAGATATCTGAAAAAATACTTTTTCTATGATTTTAAGAATAAACTTTCAACCTCAAGAGATTTTTCAGTCAAGAAAGAAAAAAATTTTAACTGAATTGTTGAATTTTCAAGCCAATAAGATGCATTTATTTAAAACAAATGAATTTTTAACAATGAAGTTAATTGTATACTAATTAGTTAACTTCTCAAATGAACAGTGGAATTTTTTATTAAAATAATTGAATTTACAACCTAAAAAAATGTATTTTTTCGAAACCGTTGAATTTTCAACAATAGGAATTATTTTCTACGAAGAGTTTGACTTTCTACTAAAATGGACGAAATTTCAACTGATACACGAATTTTTAAGCCAAGAAGACGAAATTTCTACAAAATATTTCAATTTTCAACCCCAAAATATACATTTTTTACGAAAATGTTTATTTTCAAACAAACAGTTTAATTTTCTACCAATTTGTAAATTTTAAAGACAAAGAGAGGAGTTTGACGAAACAGTTGAAATTTTTACCCAAAACCTATTAATTTTCAATCAAAACAGTTGATTTTTCAACCCAAAAATATGTTCTACACAAATAGTTGAATTTTTTTTAATGTTTAGTTGAATTGTCAATCAAACCATATTATTTTCAACCAAAGTAGAAAGATTCTACTAAAAAAAACTGAATTTTCAACCCAAAAATTTACATTTTTAGCAAAAACTATAAAGTTTCTATACAAATTTTGAATTTTTTAAGCTGAAAAGACAATTTTTCTAAAAGAGAGTTGAATTTTTAATCCGAAGCATCGTGCTAAGAACAAAATGTTTTTGCAACACAAATGAATTTTTAGAAAGAAAATATTAATTTAAAACAAAAAAATTTTCTTTAAACATGAACGATGAGTTTTCAATAAGAACCCATCAATTTTTCTAACACAAAAAAAACTCAATCCCAAAGAATTAATTTTCTACTCAAACAGATGAATTTTCAAAAAGAAAAAAAAACAATTTTTTATCAGACGTATGACATTTAAAAAGCAGTTAAATTTTCAAGAAAATAATTAAATTTTAAATAAAACTGTTGAATTTCCAATTAATGAGATAAATTCTGAACCAGAAATATAATAGTAGTAGTTTTCTCGCGTATGACATTTAAAAAGCAGTTAAATTTTCAAGAAAATAATTAAATTTTAAATAAAACAGTTGAATTTCCAATTAATGAGATAAATTCTGAACCAAAAATATAATAGTAGTAGTTTTTTTCTTGCATTTATTTAAATAAAAATTACCTTGTTTAAATGACAAAAGCGTTTTCGATATTAAAAATAGAACAATATGATGTCTAGCGTATTTTTTCGCATCTCTAAGATGCATCGATCAAACTGTTGTTGAAACTTTTATGATCCATCAAGAACTAATGTATGCAGTTTCAAACAAATGTTTTATTCTGTTTATATGAGAAAAACTTTTTTAATATTCAAAATACAGGAATACGATATTGTATTTGTTCGCATCTTCGAGATTCATCGATCGACCTATTGTTGAACCTTTGATGACCCTCTATAGTATAGATTTATGAAATTAAAAAAAATTTATGTACTCTGTTTATATGAGAACATTGTTCATTTTAGGAATACTAATGTATATATCCGAGATGTTTGTTCGCGTCGCTGAGACACGTCGAATGACCTATTGACGAACCTTTTAAGAATTTTAAAGAATAAGCAATACCGATTGATAAATTAAAAAAATATACTGTTTATCTTGTTGATACAAGAAAAAAATTTTAATATTGATTTAATATTAATTTTAATATTGTTCGCGTCTTCGAGACGCATAAATTTCCCAAATTAGAAACCTTTCATGACCTACCATTAGCTACAAAAATCGTTTATAAATTTTGGAACAAAATTATTTTCCATGCTTATAAGAGAATTTTTTTATATTTAAAATATAACTACTGCATTTGATGTAATTGTTCGAGTCTTAGAGACGCGTGGATTGATCTATTAACAAACTTTCAATGATCATTTTTGATTGACTCATAGCTACATAGAGAGCTAAAAAAAAGTTACATTTTTTCTATAAGAAACAGAAATTGTTTTCAAAAAGGGGGGAAAGACGGAAATAAGGGATAGACCGTAAAGCCTAAATTAGGCATTAATAACGAAGAACGCGGAAATGCCCTTTATCTGAGAATGTTCAAATAACTCTGCTTTTAGAGTAGCAATAAAAAAATAACGACGAACCTGTAAAGTCGAGTGTAAAGTAGACCTAAATATCACGATAGTGCAGTCATATAATTCTATCATTTTCGAACCCTCTAGCCTCACAGTAGCACTTTTTCGTAACATGAAATTAAATAATTGCAGAGAAAGTAGATGCTTTTAAAGCTAAATTTTACTGCATCATCAGAGAATGGCAAAGTGCTTTTTGAAAGCATTGAACTGTAATTGAAGTACGAGTTCATTCGTCTTTTTTTACTCTGAATTTTCATCAGCCAAAATAACTTGACCTATCAATTTAAGCTCTGAATTATAAACAGGTACATTTTATATCCATTTAGCGAATTCTCCATTTTAATTGATGAAATATTTTTATCAGTGATCTGTTTTTATGGTGGATTTAATTTGTCCGCAATGTAGGTAATGTGAATATTTTAACCAGTTATGAAACCCCTTTAAATTATTATTTTATTAATAATTTTCATTTAATATTTATTAACTGTCTATCGGAAATCGAAGTTTTAGCAAAATAGTTAAATTTGAAACTAAAAAATATCAGTTTCCAACCTAAAATGAAATCGTTAAATTTTTCGTTTAAAAAATTGATTTACAATAAAAAAAGAAAAAATTTAGAACAAGTTAAACAGACAAAAATTTTTTTAAACAAAACAGTCGAATCCTCGAACATATATGATTTTTCAACCAAAAAATTTGAATTTCTAACCAGGTAGTTAATTTTGTTACCAAAAAAATATATGTTCTATCAAAATAGTTGCATTTTCAACCAAAAATATTAATTTTCAGCAAAAAAGTTAATTATTAAACAAATAATTTAATTTTACACAAAATTGTTGAATTTTTTATTTAAAAATACGAAATTTCAATTCGAAACTATGACATTCAAAAAAAAAAAAAATAATAATTTACAACCAAATAGTTGGCTTTTTCACTAGAACTATGAATCTTCAATAAAAAAATTAATCTTTCAAAGTAGTTTATTTTTTTTAACCATAACTGATTAACTTTCAAGCAACGATTACTTTTTTATCCAAAAATCACTATTTTTGATCCAAAAAGATGATTTTTCCACCAAGAAAATTTATGTTCTACGAAAAAATAAGAATTTTCAAACAAATTGTCGAAATTTGAAGCTAAATATGGGTTTTAAACAAAAATTTTAATTTCCTACTAAATAATTAAATTTTTGAAAAAAGTTTTAATTTTCAACCAAATAGATCAATTTTCTCCAACTTATTGAATTTTGAAGCTAAAAGGCGAATTTTCTATAAAGCAGTTGAATTTTCAATCGGAAATTTTTCAATAACACAGATGGTATCTCAAAAAATTTATAAGAGTTGAGATTCGAACAAAAAAAAAATATTAATTTGAAATCAAAAACTTTTGAACTCTATGAAAAAAATTTTCAAGAAAATAGTTCAATTGTCAACCAAAAGAGATTAGTTTTCAAACAATAGTTTTATTTTTAATAAAAAAGACGAATTTTTAACAAAACAAATTAATTTTTGCAGTACAATCTTCAATTGAAAAACCTCCGTTTTCAAACCAAAATAGAAAAGTTAGATTTTGCAGTTTAAAAAATTAATTCGCAGCTCAGAACTATAATTCTTTTGAAAAATTCCTTGAATCAACTTAAAATTATCATTCTTTTCAAAATTTCCTATTCCAAACCAGAATCATAATTAGTTTTAAGAATTCCCCGTCCCAAGTGAAAATTTCAATCAACTTTTATTGAAAAATCAAATTTTCGAATCAAAAGCTGCAAAAGACACCATAATTTAAAACTTTCAATTCTAAGTGGTTTTTAATTCAACTGTATTTTTAATAAATGAACAATAAATAATTATAATTTCTTACCAAAAAGATTGTTAATATTTCATAAAAAGTAACTGAAGCTTACCTGAAACAGAAAAGAAAATACTTCATTAGTATTGGATATTGAGTGAAAATAATTTTTTCATTCAATAGATTCAATAAGCTTCATTAGTTGAGCCGTATATCAATTCAGTAAACAATGTTCAATCAGAGTGTTTAACCAACGGATGTTTTTAAATTCTCAATTTTCTGCCGGTCAATTGATCTTCCCGATGAAAAATTCTCTGGAAATTAAACTTCTTTTTGATATTTCCATGTCTTTTTAATAATTTTAATTCAATTAGAAAATTCCCTGAACTAACTGAAAATTATAATTCTTTCAAAAAATGCCATATTCCAAGTCAGAATTATATTTATTTAAAACATTTTCTAGTATAAATCAGGAATATAGTAATTCCCTTTTTCTACAATTTGGGAGAGGACAGGTACGAATTCCGGAAAATTTTTATTTGCAAAAGAAAAAATTTTTTCAATTAAAAAAAATTCGAGTTTGGAGCAAAGAATTCTCCAAATCTGACGAATTGTGACTTAGAACAGGGATTTTTTTATCCCTTTCAAAAAATTTCTTGTCCGAACTCAGAATTAGAGTGTCCGGACAATCCACGACTGGTCCTCATTCCCGTTTTAGGACGAGATGTTACGTACAGTCTATTGGGTCAGGTAGTAATTATATTATACATTATTATAATAAAAGAATATTCTATGTTACAAAATATATAGTATTATATAATAATATATTGGGCCAGTTAGTAATTATTTTAGTCGCAAAATCCACGACTCGTCCTCATTCCTGTTTTAGGAGGAGATTATACCTACATTCTGACCAATTTCCTGTGTCTGATAAAAATTATAGTAGATAATTGTTTTAGCCCGACAATCCGAACGATCCACGACTCGTCCTTGTTCCTGTTTTAGGAGACTGTACCTGCTCTCTGACCCATTTCCTGTCCCAGCTCAGATTTATAATAATTATTTTAGCCAGGCCTTCCACGACTTGTCCTCATTCGGGTTTTTGGACGAGATTGTACATAGTGTGACCCATTTCCTATCCCAGCTCAGAAATATAGTAATTATTTTTGACGGACAATCAACGACTGGTCCTCATTCCTGTTTAAGGACAAGATTGTACAAACACTCTGACCCATTTCCTGTCCCAGCTCAGATTTACAGTAATTATTTTAGCCGGACCCTCCACGACTTGTCCTCATTCAGGTTTTCGGACGAGATTGTACATAGTGTGACCCATTTCCTATCCCAGCTTAGCAAATATATAGCAAATATAGCAATTATTTTTAACGGACAATCCACGACTGGTCCTTATTCCTGTTTTAGGACAAGATTGTGCACAAACTCTGACCCATTTCCTGCCCCAGCTCAGAATTATAGTAACTACTTTTGTCAGACAATCCACGACTCGTCCTCATTCCCGTTTTAGGACGAGATGTTACGTACAGTCTATTGGGTCAGGTAGTAATTATATTATATATTATTATATTAAAAGAATTTTTTCTATTACAAAATATATATTATTACATAATATATTGGGTCAGTTAGTAATTATTTTAGTCGGAAAATCCACGACTCGTCCTCGTTCCTGTTTTAGAACAAGATTATACACAGTCTGAGAAAACTGCGTGTCCTCTTTCGAAGGGGATCCAAAAGAGCCAGACCATGCGTACAATTTTGCCTTGAAGCAGGTGTGAGGACGAATCGTGGACTACCCACATTAGCATATCAGCAAAGAAGTTTCTAAATATTTTTACAGATAAAATAAAAAAATGCTGCATCAGAGAGCAATTCGAAGAATATAGTAGCGTTTACAAAAAAACATTTTTAAAATGGAAATTGAACAATCGGCCATATATTGCGAAGTGATTCAATGCGTACTGAATGAAAATGATGCGTGTACATTACCAGAACATGTTCCCCACAGAGAGCTGGATTTACGATTCTATAATATATAAAACGGCATTTGTGCAGCGTTGCATACAAGGGCGTAATGTTTTCCGATCAACATATAGGATGAGAGAACATCATTAACATCGAGCTTATGAACTAATGCTTCTTTCATAGTATTCGTCGATACGATCAAACTACTATAGACTGGCGTAATTGTCTGTGTGTAATAGCATTATACGCTTTTATCGAGCGCGCATTCTCGAAGATGAGGAAAAATTATCACCCAGTCTCGGTAAATCGATATAATACAAGTGACCATTAGTGAAGAGGATTTTCCTATCTTGACCTGATTTTCACAGTAAATTCCACTTGAACAATTTCATGCCGGAACTGGATCAAAATTATTATCAGCGCTTTTTAAACAAATACTGGATTTTTTATTTGATGAAAAAAACGCGAATCAGAATGATGGTTCGACAAATATTTGAACTAGGCAAATCGAAATAACTACGATTTTTTAAGGTAAACAAATAATTTCCAGTCCCATAGAGATTTATAGGTCAGTGTACGAAATTTTGAATTTTTCTTCCAATCTACTATGCCCAATCAAATATTTTTTTGATTAATGAAAATTTTTCTTCTTTTAAAAAATAACGCATTTAAAAAATATATTCTTGATATACCGTCAATTTCTTTTTCTCAGAGAAATATTTGATTCGATGTATTCAGTACTAGATTTACTTGATGTGAGACATCTTTTTTCTCAGTGCTGGTAAATCTATAAAAAAAAAATTTAGAAAGACAAAAAATAATTTCTACAGTTGAAAATTCAAATTTTTCCTTGAAAATTAATTTCTTTGGTTGCAAGTTAATTCCTTTTGGCTAAAAAGTCTGATATTACATTTTTGATTAAGAATGCATCTTTTTTGGGTAAAGCTTTTTTTAGTTGGTTAAAGCCTCAACAACTTGTTAGAAAGTCATTCTTTTTGGCTAAAAATTCCACAGTTATAGTAAAAATTACCTTTTTCAGTTAAAAAATGTACTAGTTGTTTAAAGAAATTTCTTTTCCCTTCAAAATTCAACAATATGGTTAAAAATTCATCGTTTGTGGTCGAATTCAACTATTTTTTATTTAAAATTAAAATATTTTTTTGTTAAAATATGAACTATTATAATTTTACTTGCGGATTTATTTTTTTGTTGAAAATGCAACTACATGGTTAAAAATTGAACTAAACTTTCACGCTTTTTATTTATTTAAAGTCGTTTTTTTTGTTATTGTTAAAAATAATTTTTTATATAAAAATCTAACTATTCTAGTTGACGATTCATAACTTTATTTAAACATTTATTTCTGGTTGGAAATTCAAATATTTTTGACAACAAGTTTATTCATTTTTGTTGAAAATCTAATATTATATTTTTCGTTGAGAATTCACCCTTTTTGGTCACAAACTTTATGAGCTGGTTAAAATCTAAAAAATTGGTTAGAAAGTCTTTTTTGATTAAAATTAGAATCTTCTTTGGTTTAAATATCACTTATTATAGTTTTATTGAGCATTCATATTTCTTGTTAAAAATAAATCTATAGGTAAAAAAAAGTTGAATTCGACTGTTTTTAAATTAAATTAAAAATATTTTTCGGCTAAAAACCAACTATTATGTTTATCCTTGAGTTTATCTTTTTTGTTTAAAAATTTAACTACGTAGTCGATTGTTATATTCAAATGTTTTTGATTTTAAATAAAAAATTTTTTATAAAAAAGCAACTATTACATATTTTGTCGAGAATTCTTTTTTTTGGCACTTTGGTAAAAATTTAATTATTTGGTTCAAAATTCAACTATTACTAAAAGCTAATTAATTTTGACTTAAAAGACTACTATTATATTTTTGTTAAAACTCATTTTTTCATTGAAAATTTAATTAATTTTTTAAAAATTAGAAAATGTTGTTGCTTCAAAATTCTACTGTTTTGTAGATACTGATTTTTTTATTGATAAATTTATTTTATTGTTTGAAAATTGATATTTTAATTTAAAAATTTAACTATTTCTTGAAAATTCAATATTTTTTAATTTAGCATTTTCTAAAACATTTTCTGTTGGTCCTGGGAAGTTGTTGATTTTCCAGAAGTGAAAGTCGGAACTAGATAAATCTAAATAAACACTTTTAGAAGACAAAAAATCAATTTCTAGAGCCATAGTGATTTATATACATATAGTCCAATATAGAGTAATCTTAATTTTTCACCCACCCTAAAATTCTAAATCTTACAAATCATTACTTATTTTATAAATATTATGTCCGTCATGACTAACCTACGACATTAAATGTATATAATTTTATTATTATACCATGGATCTCTCTAGCAATCACCCCAGGTGGAGAGCATCACAAAGTCATCGTGAGTTACGGTTCAACAAAATATAATAAAAACTACCTCTCAACATATATGAATAAAGTTGCCTAAAACTTCATTTTAACCCTTAGTGTACACACTGGGTCATCTTTACCCTGTCACCGACTTTGACCAGAAATGTCACTCAGGCGTTTGAAAAAAATTGCGGTATCGTAGCCTTATAAGTATAGTTTAATGGCTCAACTACAATTTTAGACAGTTTCTGTAGCGTGCCAAGTCATCAGTCGTCGTTAAGAGACGATTGAAATCGAAGCAGGGTCCTTGCGACCCATGTGTGTACTTAACGTCGAATTTACTAAAATTTGGATTTTCCGTTTCCATCAATTATAAAGGTTTGTTAGTGAAAAAAGTGCCAGAAACTTTTTTTTTTTAATTTGTGCAAAGGCACACGACCACAACTAGGGAAAAGAGTATGTGACAGAATCACTATTTTTTACATCTTACATATCACCTTTATCAGTACGAGAAATAAATACCTTTTTTTTAAGGTACTAAGTAGAAGTATTTTTTTTATTGTTTAGGCATACTTTGCGAGTATTCACATAAATTCTTAGCTAAAAATATTAAAAATTAAAAAAGTTATGATTTTTTTCATAAAACTTCATTTTTTCCACAAATATTTTTTTTTCGCAAATTTTTTTTTAATATGTGAAAGATTTTTAAGACACTTATAGTACTTATAAATGACTGTAACATACGTAAAAGTATACCTCTAAATGTTGGTAAGTGAAAAGGCTCAGTAGTTGTTAACTTATAGACAACCAAAAAGTGAACAGGGTCAATTTGACCCAGTGTGTACGAGATGCTCGAAAAAATAGGTGTGTAGTCGAAGGGTTAAAACAGCAAAAGTGGGTATTTTTAAACCAAAGTTAATAATCATAATGATACATAACGGTTGGCTAGCCCATGGTTTACTCCCTTCTATTCAATGTATAAAAAATGATTCGCCACATATTTGACAGAAATCTGTTTGCATTAAAGATGAAAAAAAAAACTGAACTACTCATTCCCCACTGGAAAACCGTTCAGACTTCCACACGCAAAAGTTAACTTAGCAATCCAATTTTGAACCAGGGGTTGTAGTATGACGAAGCAGTTTGAAAATATCAAGGGAGCCAAAAATGGCGAAAAAAGTGACGTAACTTATCGACGGGCGGCAGTCGAGAAGATGGAGCGATTAGGTTCTGACGTTCGTGAACGAAACCAATCAGGAAAATTAGGTCCTAGGAAATCGCGGATCATTCGGCCGAATAATCGGATGGGTCTCCCCGTTCGTGATGTAAGCATTACGGTAGACAAGGTTGATTAATTTTCGTAATTCGTCGCAGGGACTCTGAGTCACGTCGACAATGCCAGGCGTGCGTCTGGCAGCGACCGACCATCTGGATGAATCTAGATTCGAGAAGACACGTGATAAGCGATGGGGTTGCATTTTCACATCATTTCCCGACTCAGTCGTCTGCAAAATAAAATTAAGGCATGCGCCTCTTTCCCCAACAACTTTATATTATGGCCTATAAATACTATTTACAGATATAGGATTATTCATAAATAAATGTTTTTTTTTTGAAAAAAAAATGATACACCAAAGTCTCACTTTCAGTCACCCCGTTTTCAGCCTTCCTAGAACTTCTGGCTCACGCAGTTTCTCAGGGGAGTAGGGCGAGAGCGGTTGCCACATTATATATATAGATATATATTCCAATTTGAAACGAGTCTGGCAGCCCTCCCTATTTACG
>NC_046663.1:20176869-20188038 GCF_010883055.1 Belonocnema kinseyi
CCCCCCCCCCTCTTCCTGTACGTAATTTTTATTTTCTATAAATGTTTTGATAGTTATGGCTAATAGAATTAGTCAGGGTGTCCGAGAACTTCATTTTCAAAATTCCCTGATTTTTCCTTGACTAATTTTTCATCTTACTTAATCATTGAAATTCATACATCGGCATTTTAATATTGCAATAATTTTAAGCTATAATGTTTTATGAACGGAATAAAACAGTATTACAGATAAAAATTTAAAATTTTCAAATTTATTAATTAGTTTTAAACAAAAACAAATGTCTCTTTTAGTATGAGGGATGACTTTTTAACAAAATACTTTAATTTTCAACAAAATAATTAAATTCTTAACATAAGATTTGAATTTTCTACCTAAACAGATAAATTACCCAAATACAAAGTATCATAATTTATATTTCAATACAAAAGATGAAATTTATACCAAAAAAGACTTATTTTAAATAATAAAAAAAAAACGAATTTCCAAAAAATAAAGAATCATTGAAGAGATAAATAAAAGTTGATCTTAATTGTTAACCCTTCCTGAAAAGACGATAAATACCAAACTTGTAGTTTCGTTTGCAACAAAGAGGTTCAATATTCAATAAAATAGTCGAATTTTTAACCGAAATTTTAAATTGTCCAACCCAAAAAAGACGGATCTTCTAGAAAACAGTACAATTTTCAATAAAAAAGTTAATTTACAACTAGAGATGAATTTTCAACAAAACAATTAAATTTTCACGAAAACAGTTGAATTCTCAACGAAAAATGTAATAGTTGATAAGAAACGAATTTTAAACAAAAAAGTTACTTTTCCACTAAATAGTTGAATTTAAAAACAGTTAAATTTTTATAACAAAAAAGTACACTTTCACCTGAAGGGATGAAATTTCAACAAAATAATTCAATTTTTAAGAATTTAATTAAAATTTTGAAAACAATGCCATACTTAATATTTCAACAACAAGAAAATAAAACAAAACAGTTAGATTTTTAACCAAATAGTTGAATTTTAAGCAAAAAGGTCGAAAGTATTTTCCTTTCAAATAACAAATTTAATTTTTACCAAAAAGGTTGATTTTTGAGTGAAATTGCTCAATTTTTCAAGATGAACATACAAATTTTCTACATAATATTTGAATTTTAAAATAATATATGAATTTCCAACAAAAAAGGTGATTTCCAACCAGAAATTAGTTTTTAAGAAAACAATTAAATTTCCAACCAAATAGTTTAAGTTTAAAGAATTAAATTTTGAACAAAATAGTGACATTTCTAATCATGTTTTTCAAGCCAAAAATTTAATTTTTAATTAAGAAGATGAATTTTGAACAAAATAATTAAATTTTCAAGAAAGCGCTTGAATACTTGAAAAAAATACAATAGTTGATATTTCAAAGAAAAAAACGAAAGAAAAAAAAACGTTTAAAAAATACTAACTTTTTTTTAAAGACATATTTTTGGTCAAAAAATCAACTACTTGTTTGAAAGTTCAACTATTTTGATGAAAATTAATTTTTTTGTTGCTTTAAGAATGAATTTTTGAAACTAAAAATATTTTATCCCAAATTAAAATTTTGTTTATCTTGAAATATTAACTACTCCATTTTTTTATTGAGATTTCACATTTTTGGTTTTAAAATTCAACTGTTTTTTAGAAAACTCGTATTTTTAACTTGAAAATTCAACAATTTCGTAGAAAATCAGACTCTTTCATTGAAAATGAACCCTTTTGTGGAAAATTAATTAACTTAGTAAAAAATTTATATCTTTTATTGAAAATTTAAATATTTGGTTAAAAAATCATTTTTCAAGATTCACCTTTTGGGTTAAAAATTGAATACTTTGTTGCAATTTTTTATTTATTTTGGTTTTGGGTTAAAAATTAACTGCAGAAAAGTAAAATGCAATATATTTCGAGTTAATATCTTAAGAATTTGAAGCGTTTTATGCTATTAAACTAAATATGATAATTTATATCAATTTTATTTAAAAGAATTTATTTTCCTATTTTCGTGAAGTCACCCCATTTCCCATTTTTTGAGGCAGAAATGTGAATTAAATTAATTATCATTCCAAATTGCGGATAATATGCCCTTTAATCAAATTCAATTTGAAGCAACCTCTACTTATTCTAATACCTTTCGACAAATTGCATCGTTTAAAATGAGAGAAATGGGCGCTGCACCTGCGTATGGATGAAAATTAAAATATCGGAAAAAGCAACGAGGTATTTGGGCCTTTCAATGTATATGAAAAAGTAAAGCAAAAGCAAAAAGTAGTTCTATTCGACGATTTCTGATAATCGATAACCCCATTACCGAAAGTCGTAGTAAAATTGCCGGGGATTAAAACAGTGGATGAGCTCCTCGCTGGCTTGGCACGATAAAAAACCGATCGGGTACTCGCTAATAAAGCTCACAGTGGGACATTGCAGTGCTGAAATAGGATTTCCCGACGGTATACCTACTCTGTAAATTGTATAGGTGATTCCATTAGCGTATCTATAACGTGCGTTGAGTAGGTTGCATCTCTCGTGCGATTACGATGAGCTATGAAGACCAGAAATATATTTAGGCAATCCGGTCACATCCATTTTGACCTAAATCGTATTTTTTATCCCACACTCGACCGAAATGGCCACCTTTTGCCCCCTGACAATAGGGGCAAAACTAGCATATATTTCTCGTAAGCCGGATTTGCGGGGCGAAAGTAAAATTTGCGAGGTGAAAGTAAATATAGAGGGGCAAAGGCAATATTTGCTGTACGAAAGTAAAATTTGAGAGGCGAAAGTAAAATTAGCGGGGCGAAAGTAAAATTTAAGAGACGAAAGTAAAATTATCGGGGAGAAAGTAAAATTCACGGTACGAAAGTAAAATTTGCGAGGCGAAAGTAAAATTTGCGAAGTAGAAGTAAAATTAGAGGGGCAAAGGTAAAATTTGAGGGTCGAAAGTATAATTAGCAGGGCGAAAGTAAAATTTGCGAGGTGAAAGTAAAATTAGCAAAGCGAAAGTAATATTTGATGGGCGAATGTAAAACTTGAGAGGCGAAATCAAAATTAGAGGGGCGAAAGTAAAATTAGCAGGGCGAAAGTAAAATTTGCGAGGTGAAAGTAAAATTAGCAAAGCGAAAGTAATATTTGTTGGGCAAAAGTAAAACTTGAGAGGCGAAATCAAAATTAGAGGGTCGAAAGTATCATTAGCAGGGCGAAAGTAAAATTTGCGAGGTGAAAGTAAAATTAGCAAAGCGAAAGTAATATTTGCTGGGCGAAAGTAAAACTTGAGAGGCGAAATAAAAATTAGAGGGGCGAAAGTAAAATTTGCGAGGTGAAAGTAAATATAGAGGGGCAAAGGTAATATTTGCTGTACGAAAGTAAAATTTGAGAGGCGAAAGTCAAATTAGTGGGGCGAAAGTAAAATTTACGAGACAAAAGTAAAATTATCGGGGGGAAAGTAAAATTCACGGTACGAAAGTAAAATTTGCGAGGCGAAAGTAAAATTTTTGAAGTAAAAGTAAAATTAGAGGGGCAAAGGTAAAATTTGAGGGTCGAAAGTATCATTAACAGGGTGAAAGTAAAATTTGCGAGATGAAAGTAAAATTAGCAAAGCGAAAGTAATATTTGCTGGGCGAAAGTAAAACTTGAGGGGCGAAATCAAAATTAGAAGGGCGAAAGTAAAATTAGGGGTACGAAAGTAAAATTTACGAGACGAAAGTAAAATTTGAGGCGGACGATTTCAAATTCCCGGGTTTTCCCGGTCAACTAAAAGTAACATATTCCTATTTGTTAGATAACGCAGACATTTATTTGAAATCATGACGTTTATTCTAAACATCCTTTAACACAGCAGAGCAAAACATTTCAAAATAAATGAATTTTTAAATAAAATTATTAATCTTAAACTGGAATAGCAGAACTTTAGGCCAAACAGATGAATTTGAAACTAATATTATTAATATTTATCTTAAATACTTGGTTTTTTAATCAAAAATATAAACTTTTAGACAATAAGATTAATTTTCAAACAAAAAGATTAATTTTATACCAAAAAATACAATTTAACAACAAAACACATGAATGTTAATGAAATATTTGAATTTTCAATCAAAGGAGACAAATTTTCAACCAAATAGTTGAGTATTGAACTTTAAAAAAATCAATTTTCAACAGAAAATGGAATATTTAAATTTTTAGAAAAAATATTAGTTTTTATCTAAACTTATGAATTTTCCATTAAAATGATGAATCGCCAACTGGATTAGTTAAATTAAAAAAAAAAGAGTTTTCAACTAAAAAAATGAATCTTTATCTGAAATAGTTAAACTTACAACCAAAAAATAATTGTTACTCAAAAAAGTAAATTGTGAGCCAAAACTTAAATAATTAATCTTTATATTAAGAAAAGCAATGTACAACCAAAAATGATAAATTTTCAAATAAAAATTTTAATTTTAATTTTATCTGGAATAGTATTTTCACGTTAAGAAAGAAATTATTTTAAAAAATAAATAAATAAATTTTCAATAAAATAGCTCATTTTTCTACCAAGGAAATGAATTTTTAATAAATATGATGAATCTTTAATTAAAAAATTTATTTTCATCAAAAAAGTTTCTTTTTCAACCAATTAAATTTATTTCTAAACCTAAAAAATGAACTTTTAACTAAAAAGATGAATATTTAACTGGAATACTTGAATTTTCAACCAAAAACAAGAATTGTTAAAGAATGAGATGAACTTTCAAAGAAAAAAGTAGATTTTCTACCAAAAAGAGTCGTTTTTTAAACGAAATACGTGGATTTTCAAATAAATAAGTGAATTTTCTATTAAAAAAGACAAATGCACATCCAAATTGTTATAAATTTTAAACTAGAAAAGGTCAATTTTCAACTCAAAGTGGAACGGTTACATTTTCAGTTAAAAAAGTTAAATTTCAACCAAACTGATATATTTCAAACTAAAATGATAAATCTTCAAATGAATTACTTGAATTCGATACCAATAAAAAAGATGAATTTTCCACCCATAAGAGTACTTTTCTACAAAAAAAAAAAAGGTTTTCCCCAAATTACATTAATTTTCAAAAAAATAGTTTAATTTTGAACCAAAAAAAATTGATTTTCAGAAAATAGATCAATTTTCGATAAAAAATTTTCTTTCGATTCGAAGAAAAAAAAAGTTTTCAATTAAATAGCTCATTTTTTAACCACAGAAATTAATTTCTATTTAAAATGATGAATATTAAATTGGAATACTTGCAGTTTTAACCGAAAAGGAGAATTTTTCAACAGATTAACTTTCAAAGAAAAAATTATTTTTTACTATAAAGTCAATTTTCTACGAAAAAGTCGATTAGTTGAAAACCATCTTTTTTAACAGAAATTTAACAATTTAGTTCAATAATAAACAGTTTTTTAACTCATTCTTTTTTGGATGAAAACTCAACTAATTTTGAATAGATCGTTCTTCTTTTTGGTTGTTGAAAATTAATATTTTTAACTGGAAACTCAACTACTCTATTTTTGGTTGTGAATATATATTTTTTAGTGGAAAATTCAACAATCTCATTAAAAAGTTGTATTTTTTTCTGAAAAACTTCTTTTTTTTTTGTTAAAAATTAACATTTTTACTGCTAAGTTAATTATTCCATACTTGGTTACAAATTTTAACTGTTTTATTTATAACACGTTTTTTTTTGAGTTACAAATTCAACTATTTGTTTAAAAATAATTGTTGTTAAAAAGTTAACAATTTGGTAGAAAATCCAATAGTTTGGTTCAAAATTCTACTATTTGGTTGAAAGTTGAACTACTTTCTTGAAAATTAATTTTTTTGGTTGAAAATTTATCATTTTAGGTGAACACTTATTTGTTTGGTTGAAAACTTGGCTCAGTCAAACAAATTTTGGTCGAATCAACAAAATATTGGATTAATCTACCAAAAGATTTGGTTAAATAACGAACCAATTTAGTTGAGTCAACCACATTTTTTTCTCTATTTCTGAAAAAACCTAAAATACCAAATTTTCTAAACAAACTTTTTTGTTTAAGAAAAATGATTCATTAATTATTATTTTAATTATTAATTAATTATTAATTCATTCGACGTTGTGACAACACAGAAATAATATTTCCCATACAGTATAGTTGTCGCAAACGCCAAAATAATTTAAAATGCCAACCATTGTTTTCGCTGGCCTTCTGGAAATGATGGTGGGATTTGTGTCAATTGCTGATTATTATTATTACCGGAAATATTTGGTGAAATCTATTGTTTAAAAAAAAATCTGCTGTGACAATCTTACAAGCAAGAAAGCCAATTGCAAAAATTCTGGCATTGCAAAACATGTATTTTTAACAACAACAAAAAATGAATTTTTAACACAATAGTTCAATTTTCAACTAAAGAGGATCAGTTTTCAACCAAAAGTTCCTGGTTCGTAAACTTTTTTCACGATCAATAAAATTAAAAAATGTAAACTCTAAGTCTAAACATTTTTTCAGTGAAAGTAATAAAAAATAAAATATAAATTAAAGCACTCCAAGCGGAACTCCTGAATTTTAAATTGTTTAACATTGAGGTTTAAAAGTTTTTAAATTTCAAAATTGTATACTCAAATGATCAACAATTCTGTCGTATAAAATGGAAGTTAGGTACACAAACTTTTTCAAGTGAATAATTAAAAATGAAATTCAGACAAACAGGAAAATTTAGAGTTTTTAATTTTTATAAATATTATTATTTTAAACATCTTTTAAAATGAATATAATTTTCCTATAATTTTTAGAAAATCCTGCTTATTATGTGTAGAAAAAAAATTGAGTCAGTTTAAACTTTGAAAAGATTCAAAACTAATTTCAAATTTCAAAAGAATAAAAACATTTTAAGATTCCTAGGAAAATTAAAAATGATTTTTCATTTTGAATTATTATTTTGAAAGAATATTTAAAAATATATCAAAAGATTTCCAAAGTTGTCAAAAGAGAATCTAGAATATTTTAAAGAAATCTTTTATTTTTTGTGGAATTTACTAAAAATGGTCGGAAAAATTAGATTTATTTTCAAAGATATTTCTCGAATTTTTCCTACAATTTTAAGAAAATCCTGAAAATTAAAAAAAATGTCGTTAAAATATTCCAGATTCTCTTTTGAAAAGTTTGGAAATATTCTCAAAATTTTTATAAATATTCCCTTAAAATAATTACTCAAAATGAAAAATCATTTTCAATTTTCCTAGAAATCTTAAGAGAATATTTTTTTCACAATTCTTAAAAAGCTTCTAGATTTTTTGTTTGAATTTTGCAAATACCTAAATTTTGTTTTAACTTCAGTTGTTGCTATTTGCACCGAACTGTTTTCTTTCAAATATTTGTTCTTTCTCTTTATTAAAAATTTTCAAATTGAATGGGTTAAAAATTGAACAAAAAAATAAAAAACTATTTTTAACTTAATAAAAGCCTTTACCTACGAATATATTTTCACGAAGTTATTTTTATATTTAAAATAGTTTGTAAAGTTTTAATCGGGCGTTTACATTTTATTAAAGGCTGAGACTATCGAATTAAAACAGTTTACGTTTCAACGTTAAGATCTGCAAATTTATCATTTTTTAACGGATTTAGAATCGTTTTGTCCAATGAATTATTGTTCACTTTTTAATACTTAAATACAGATCCATGTTAAAAATAATTTATTTATTTATATTTACAGTGGATAAATAAAAAAAATGTATCCAAAATTTTCAACTTCAAACGCTTTTAATTTTCAATTGTTTAAACTAAATGCTATCATATATGACAAACATAAAAATCCAATTAATTATTTTTTTAAATTGTTAAAATCGAAAGGGACAGATTTTTCTTCTAAAAATTTGTCAAATTCCCGGTCAAAAAATAAAGTCACTGTCATTACTCGGTTATATTAAAACAATAAACAAAAAAACATTTTGTAAACAAATTATTTGCTGAAAAAAGTTTTTTTACGATTTTCCATAATTATACGACTTTTCAAGTTAAATCGCAAGAATTTGAATGGAAACAATATTATATTAAAAAAATATTCTCTTAAGATTATAATTCTTTATATGATAAACAAATTTAATGAATAAATGCAGTAATCAGGCATTTCTGGACAGACAAAATTTTTTTTTCGATGTCAATTTTTGCTTTAATCAGGAACTTTATGATAATTTTAGAAAAATTCATAATTTGTTGATTAATATTATGATTTTTTAAAATAAATTTAATAAACAGATGCATTATTCGAGTATTTGTCGGCAGAAAATTCGGTTTATTCAAAGCCAGTCTTTTCAGTTGGGAACTTCATGACAATTTCAGCAACATTCATGATAAGTTGATAAATATTATGATTTCTGTAAACAAATTTAATTTAAAGAAACAAATGCATTTTTTTGGTATTTTTTAATGGAAAAATGATTATTTCTTCGATATCAGTCTTTTTAATTACTTATAATTAATTATATAATTAATTATCATTTTAATTACTTTAACTTGCTAATAATGGCTGAAACATTGAAAATTATTTGATCAATTTGTTTGAAAAATCATAAAATTTATTAACTTATCATGAACGTTGCTGAATTTATTATGAAGATTCAAATTAAAAGTCTGACATCGAAAAAAAATAATTTCTGTCGACAGATGCCTCATTAATGCATTTGTTTATTAAATTTGTTGAAAAAATCATAGGATGAATTTACAACCTATGAATTTTGCTGAAATGATCATGAAGTTCCTAATTTAAAAAAAAATTGACATCGAAAAAAACGAATTTTTGTTTTGAAAAATGCCTGATTATTGTATTGGTTCATTAAATTTGTTTATAATAGAAAAAATTATAATCTTAAGAGACCATTTTTCAAATATAATATTGTTTCAATTCAAATTTCTTACAATATAACTCGAAAAACCGTATAATTATGGAAAATCGTGAAAAACATTTTTTCAACAAATAATTTTTTTTACAAAAAACGTCAAATAACAAAAATGGCCATTTTTTCGTCATATTTGTTTATTTATAAAAAAATTGAAAACCTGATTCGTAAATCAGACTCGACAACTGTCGCCAAATACCAGATTTGTTTCCATTTTTACATTATCATCATTTATGATTGAGAAAGTCTTAGAATTGCCAGCAATTTGATATCACACTTTTTTAACGGATCTCCACGTTTCTAGACCCCCTGAAACCGAAAATTAGGTTTTCACGATGGCGTCTGTCTGTCTGTCCGTCCGTCCGTAAACACGAAAACTCTCGAAAAAATGAACGAATCAAATTCATCTTTGGCACACTTTTTTTAGGTCCTAAAAGAAAAGACGAGTTCGTGAAACAGCTGTTTTTGATAAAAATTCAAAAAGTGGGCGCATTTTGAAAATTTTTGAGACTACTTTTTTCTGAATTGGAAAATTCTATGCATGGATGTTTATAGTATTAAAAAGAATAAGCAATTTATCCTTATGACTTTTTTCGATAAAAAGAAAATTCTCAGAGTTATAGCGTTTTCAAAATTTTTTAATTCAACCAAAAATCAAATTTTGAAGCCGAAAAACGCACGATATGAAAAAAAGTCAAAAGAAGAAAAACATTTATTTTTGACAACCCTACAAGATTATCATAATCAATTTTTGGATTTTCTTCAAAAATCGAAAATTCAAATTTTGATTGTACCAAAAATAATAGAAAATAAAAAATTCCATTTTATGGACAAACTATGTAGGATACGAAAAAAGATGAATCAACCAAAATGGTTATCCCAAAAAAGATCTACGATTTCGTTAAGAATCACTTCTTGATAGGACGTGTACTTTCTGTTTTATTCGTGAAAAATAACGTTGAAAAAAAATAAAATAAAAAAAAAATGTGTGGAAAAACAACGAAAGTTACGAGAAAAAAATTCAACAAAACATGTTTACAAATGTCTGTCGGAAATCGAGCGCGCAGCGCGAGTGCCACGATGAGAATGTGTACCTCAAAGCCTACAGAGCTTTGAGAAACTTAATCTTTGACTATATTTTTATTTAAGTAGACAATTCAGAATATGAAGACGCATATAAATACTGCTATCTAATAAGATCGTTTTGATAAAGTTTTTTTCAAGCATTCCAAGTGCAAAGAATAAATATCCGAGCGCGAAGCGCGAGGTGTAATTATGTTCAAGCGCGAAGCGCGAGATTCAACCGTCGCGCGCCCTAGACGCGCTCAAACTTGCGAGCGTTATTTTGAACCAAAAAAAGTCATTTTTTCTCACTGTGTAGCGGCCACCTTGTTTTTACTATCTTAAATTTAGTTGATCACCCTCTCTAATATTATTAACTAATTTAAACCAATTTGACAATATACGAGAATCATCCATTAAACCAAGTGCGGTTGACATTCCTTATTCGCCTTCCCTCGAGTGTGTAATCGCGAAATCAATGGTCGACCAGAGGCGATCAGGATAGAATCAGGTAGGGTAGGCAATACAGAATGTTTGGAGAATAGATGATTAAATCAGGTGATCGTATCCGGGCGTAAGTGCCAAAGCATTATTGTAGTTTGGTGAAGATTGGAAGCTATCACGTGCATACAGACTTAGTTAATTGAAATTAAACCTTTGCAATGTCACTGAAAAAAGAACTTGGTTGGGACAACTAATAAAATAGTAGAGATTATTTTGTAATGCATAAAAAAAAGTTGTTTTGAAAGCTAGCTTATTAAAGTACTTCCGAGAATAACTTTTTTCTAAAGCAAGATTCCTGTTACCGACATGTTACCGACATTGAGATCATTCTATAGCTCAAGTGATTCGTGTCCCTGCTAAATTTCTAGAAGATTTTCGAAGAGGGCCGATGATGTCCTAAAATGATGTTGCGCATTTGTGAGTAGCGAATTTTGCGTAAGCAACTTCAAGGTTATTTATTATCTTAATTAGTTTATTTCATAACTTAAGTTCCCGATGACTTCATGAAGTGATATTACATAATTGTGAGTAAGAAATTTGTGTAAACAACTTCAAAGTTATTATATCAATTAATTTATCTCAAATAAGTTATTAGATTAGAAGTGGTTCGTTACCTTGCTTAGAGCCCGTAATTAAATTACGTAACAGATTATAGCCCCTCTTTAAGACCCCTCCTCCTCAATGAGACAAACCGCAACAAAATATTTTT
>NC_046663.1:20188052-20202180 GCF_010883055.1 Belonocnema kinseyi
CCCCCCCCCCCCCCAATTATCTCTCTTACTGTGCGTAATTTTTAGTTTCGAGAATTTGTTGCTATTTATTGCTTGTTTTAATTATTAATTTATTTCAAACAAAGTGTGTTCTACTATAAAATATGGCTTTTAAAAAAATACTTGAATTTTCAAACTAAAAAGATAAATTCCCAAAAAAAATATAATACTTTATATTTACATCATAAAGATGCAATTAATTTGTAAAAAAAAAAATAAATTTTAAACACAAAAAGGAGAATTTTCAACAAACGAAAATGTTGCCATTCAAGGAAGAAATAAACATTTTATCAAAATTGTTGTACCTTCAAGCCCAAAAACTAATTTTCCCTATGAAAATTGAATTTTCACACCAAAAACATGACTTTTCAGCAAAAAAATCATTTTGCAAGAAACTGATTCAATTTTACACAACAAAAAGGAAATTTCAAACCCGGAAAGTTATTTTTTACCCAAAAAGGAGCATCTTCAACTGAAAAAGGTCAATCTTAAAATAGCCTTTTCTACCAAACAGTTAAAATTTCAATTAAAGAGATGAATTTTCAACTAAAAATATAAATCCTCAAAAAAAAAAGTATTTCTTAACAAACTGATTCAACCAAATCTATCAAACAAAATAGTTGAACACTCCAGCAAAGAAGATTAATTTTTAACCAAAAGTGGAATTTTCATTAAAAAAATGGCATTCGTACTAAAACAAATTAATTTTTGAATCAAAAAGATAAATTTTGAAAAAAAATAGTTGAGTTTTCTAATTAAAAAGATATCAGTTGACTTTTCACTATCAAAATATGAATTTTTAAACTTCCAGTTGACTTTTCAAGTTCAGAATATGAAATTTTTAACAAAGAAAAAAAGAGTTTATGAGAAAAAAATTAAATTTTTATTCCAAAAAGACGAATTTTTTCAAACCAAAAAGGATGAATTTTTAACAAAATAGATTCTATCTCTACCAAATATTTACATTTTTATTCATTTAATATGAAATTTGCACTAAAACAGAAAGTTTAAATGAAAAACGATCAATTTTCTTTTTGAAGATGAATTTTCAATCGAATAGTTGCATCTTTATGCATGAAAGATGAAATCTCTCTTAAAGCAGATTAATTTTTGATTAAAAAGAAAAAAACAGATTCCCAAAAATAGTGTAATTTTGATCCAGAAAGTATTTTTGTTCTCTTTTTAACCCGAAAATATTAAATTTAAACCGAAGGTAAATTTTCTAGAAAATAGTTTAAATTAAAAAAAAAACAGCAGAATTTTCAACCAAAAAGTATGACTTTTTAACCAAATTGTGGAATTTTCAACCAAAAAGTTGCATTTTTATCCAAGAAAGATATAATTCTGTTAAAGCAAGTACATTTTAAAGTCAACAAGACAAACTTTCGAAAGAGTGTTGATTTTTCAAACGATTAGTTGCATTTTATTTAAATAAGATGAAATTTCTTCTAAAACAGATGAATTAAAAAAAAAAACATTGAAAAAATAGTTGAACTCTGATCCAAAGAAAATTTCTGTGCATTTTGGAACAACAAAAGAAGAACTTTTAAATCAAAAAGATAATTTTTCAAAAAAAGATTTGAAATTTCATCCGAAAAGGTTTGAATTGACTTTTCAAGATAAAAAGTAAATTTTCTAGGAAATAGTTGAATTTTCAATAAAATATTTAAATTTTTATCCAAAGAAGATTCAATATGTTTACCAAAAATATAAACTCTTAAATCAAAAAGGCAAATTTTTAGAAAAAATAGAGTCATGGAATAATTCGCGGACAATTGTCATTATTTCGAGGATTGTCGTAAACGCTGTAACAAAAAGAAATTTCTAGACATTCTTGGCCCATCCTAAAGTGCTAGAGAGTCAAGTAAAGTAGTAAAGTTTTAACAACTTATTTTATCCCTGCAATAAAAAATTAACCAGTTTTGCCCTATGATTCACATTTCAAAGACAACTATTCAATATTGTCAAGTAACAAAAACTAGATATTTGCCCGCTATTTTATAAAAATAATTATAATAAAAGCGATGTTCGAGCTCTTGGCACGTATAAAGCAAGACCATTTTTTCAAACTTCATGCAGAACCCGTTATGACTGAAATTTCCTTCCCGAATAACGTCATGAGACGTTTCCTCGAAACAATTTTTTTATACAAAGAAGCTTATACGAGCTGTGACATCACGGCCCCACAACCTAGAAAACGTCTATCTAATAAAAAAATAGTATACACTGTTAAATTTTAACAAATAGTGATTGAATATTCGTGTTATTTCAGAACTCAGAATTAGCTAAAAAAAAGGGAAATTGGATAATTTGTTTAAAAGAAAATAGGGAAATAATAGTGGAATAAGTTCTTTAAAAAAAATTATGCATGTGACAGTTCGAATTCAATATCAATCTCTTTGAATTCCTATATCTATAAGCTGAAATATCTTGCATTTTCAAAAATATACTTTAATTATAACCAAAATAAGATTTTGTATCAAAATAGATGAATTTTGAGCAAAAGATTTAATTTTTTAAGCTAAAAATCCTTGTGTTTTAGACACTGCAGACTTTGAAAGCCGAAAAGAAGAATATTCCACTAAGAAGTATGAATTTTAAACCAAATAAAATTTAAAAAGAAAATAATGATTTATAACCAAATGGCTAGGTATTATCTAAGGATTGCAATAGATGATCTTTTAGTTTTGCAACTAAAATTAATTGTTTGAAATTTGTTTCAAGTCGACAAACTTGAAATAACCAGGGAGACTCTACGTCCTACGAGGAGCTAGACAATTGTTTGGGGTGAATTTCACCTCGAGTGACTAATTAGGGTTTAACAAAAATAGTTGAATTTTGATATATTTTCTTATCTGGTCAAAATCAATTAACAGAGGCTAATCATAAAACATGGTTGAAGGAAAGTATAACAATGGAATAAACTAACTATACTGATGGGTTTTTTCAAAGGAAAATGTTCCAGTATGACAACAAAATCCAACATAATTTAATTAAATTCTTACTCGGTCAATACTTATCAAAATTAGCTAATCATTCAACATGTTTGGAAGAAGATACAATAATGAAACAATCTAACTATACTAATGGGTTCTTTATGGACCAGTACATCAACAAAACCCAACATCTTCTGGTTAAATCCTACCTTGTCAACATCAATTAATATTAACTAATCATAAAACACAGTTGGAAGAAGATACAACAATGAAAGAAACCAACCATACTAATAGGCTATATCATAGAAATGAATCTGTATACCAACAAAATCCAACATCATCTAATTAAATTCTTATCTGATCAACCCCTATTAAAATCAGCTAATCATATAACATGGCTGCAAGAAGATACAACACAGAAAAAAAACAACAATACAGATGGGATCATTATGGATTAGTCTATTAAATAAATCTGAAATCTATTAAATTCTTACCTTGTCAATACTTATTAAAATTGGCTAATCATGCAAAATGTTTGGAAGAAGATACAACAATGAAACAATCCAATTATACAGATTTTTTCTTTATGGACAAGTATGCCAACAAATGCAATATCTTCTGATCAAATTCTAATCTGGTGAACATCAATTATCACCAGCTAATCATATAAAACGATCGAAAGAAGATACAACAATGGAACAAACCAACTATACATATGGATTCTTTGACCAGTATATCAACAAAGTCCAAAATCTTCTAATTAAATTCTTACCGGGTCAATACTTAGTAAAATTAGCTAATCATCCAAGATGTTTGGAAGAAGAGACAACAATGAAACAATCCAATTATACAGATGGTCTCTTTATGGACAAGTATGCCAAAGAAATGCAATTTCTTCTCATCAAATTCTAATATATTAAACATCAATTATCACCAGCTATTCATACAAAACGATCGAAAGAAGATACAACAATGGAACAAACCAACTATACATATGGGTTCTTTGACCAGTATATCAACAAAGTCCAAAATCTTCTAATTAAATTCTTACCGGGTCAATACTTAGTAAAATTAGCTAATCATCCAACATGTTTGGAAGAAGATACAATAATAACACAATCTAACTATACAGATAGTCTCTTTATGGAACAGTATACCAACAAAATCAAACATCTACTAATTAAATTCTTACCTGCTTAACAGCTATTAAAATTAGCTAATCATACAAGATGGTTAGAAGAAGATTCAGAAAAGGAACAAACCAATTATACTGGTGGGTTCTTTATGGAGCAGTATACAAACAAAATTCATATCATTTAATTAAATTTTTACCTGGTCAACGCCTATCAAAATCAGCTAAGCATTCTAATCATCAAAAAGATAAACCAATAAAGCAATCCAACCATACAGGAAGCTTACAGACTAGTATGCCAACAAAATCCAACATCTTTTAAATAAATTCTCTACTACTTTTTTTTTATCCATCTGTGTATTTTAGACTTTCGCTGAAAGTCTATAGAAGTCTTTAGCAATTGTTACACTAGAAAAATTGCTTAAATGGCCAATTATTTTACCGATTACCCTATATTGGAGAACAACTGTGCAAAAGATAAAAAGTCGGCCATTGAAATGGACAATTGTCAATGCTACGTTAAGCTAATTGCTGAATCTGAGAAAAACTTGGGCCAATTTCAAGCACTCCTTCCTTATCTTTAAACAGTTCAAGCTATTCCAACTAGGCATGAAGGCGTTACTTTCGAGTTGAAGTGCAACTGCACATTGTCACCATATTTCTTGTTCTAGACTGCACGTTTTCGCTTGAGTGCTTGCAAAACGCAACTTATGAAATGAATGAGTCGTACTACTTGCATGTAACGAACAGAGGGAATACTTAAGTACGCTGAAACACTTAACAGTTAACACCGCTAACGATGACACACTTTGATCCTCTACTCTCCGCTTCATGATCTTAATAGATGTTCGCCTTCAAATTTATAACCAGTGTTAACATGCGGACCAGTGGATGCATTTCATAAATTCTATAATTTACGAAATCATTAACCAAGGTTCATAACCTCTCCCTCGTTAATTGCGGTTGTTTGGTATCAAAGTGAAACGATTTCTAGGTGAAATGATGCGAGGCTATTGGACTTTGTTTTTTTTTTTTAATTTAATTTGCATTTAATAAACGTTTATCCGACTCTGATCTGCTCTCGAATTACTAATTAGTAAAAATTTACGAAGTAATTACCGCTATTTCTTTTCCTAATTGTAAATCTTTTTAACTTCAAGTAAAAATATTGATTTATACACAAAAAAGACAAAATTTCAACTGAAAAAGATCAATCTTCAAACAAAAACATGAAGTTGAATTTTCACCAAAAAAGTTAATCTTTGCATCAAATTGTTGAATTTTAAGTAAAAAAATTAATTTCCTACAAAACAGTTAAAATTTCAAACAGGAATGAAAAAATGTAATGCAAAAATTAAATAATTAAATTTTCATTTGAAAAAATGAGTTGATGACTAAAAAATAAAACATTTTCAATAAAATAGTTCAATTTACAACCAAAGATGTGAATTTTTTTTACTAAAATTGTGAATCTTCAAATGAAAAAAACCAATGTTAACACGCAACTATCAACGGATGAATTTAATAAATTCTATAAATTGCGAAATCATTAGCTAAGGTTCGTAACCTCTTCCTCGTTAATTGCGGCAGTTTCCTATCAAAGTAAAACGATTTCTCAGTGAAATGATGCGGAAATATTTTTTTTTTTTAGATTAATTCAACCTTTAAAATTTTATTAAACTCTGATCTTCTCTCGAAATCCTGAATGGTTAAAAGGTACCAAGTAATTAACGCTATGTCTTTTACTCAAATTCACAAATTAATTACTAACTGCAGAATGAGGAATGGAATAGTTTAGTTTTAAGTTCAAACAATTATTTTCAACCAAAAAATAATGAATTTAAAACAAAATAGTTAAATTTTATGACACGTATTTAAACTAAGCAAATTAATTTTTAAATAAACTAAAAATGCAACAAAAATCGAATAGTAAATAAATTTTAAACCAAAAAATATGAATTTCCTACAATTACTTTAAATAATTTAAGTCTTGAAGTATATTAAATAATTTTTATTATTGAACAATTTAAAAAAGAAAATGAAACTATTAAGTCATAAAATGAATGAGAAACCGTTTTGTTACCGGATGTCATAAAAACTTGGAGACATTTAATAACTAAAAAGTCATTATAATTCTGTATCTGTAATTGGAAACGAGAAAAAAGCTGTCTTTTAAATTCTGTAATTAATTCTGAAAAATAAACAATTACATCTTAAGCTTTCTTTTAAAAGCAATTATTATTGACAATGAATATTGTTATTAAAAGCAGAAGAATTATCAGATATGATAGGGCGAAGATTACCCGCATCAGTTAAGAAGCTAAATAAAACAGTTTTTATTAAAAGATTTCTGTTATCGACATGTTACCGACATCGAGACTATTCCACAACTGAAGTGGTTTGTGAACATGCTAAGTTTCTAGAATGTTCTAGAAAGTCATCAATGGCTTCATAAGATAATATTGTTCAATTGTGAGTAACGAATTTTGCGTAAACAACTTCAAGGTAACTTCAAGGTTATTTATAAGTAAACTTTAAGTTGTTTACGCAAAATTCTTTAATCACGATTACGATATATGGATAGGGACTATTTTGTTAAAAATTCAACTATCTCCTAGAAAATTTACTTTTTGTTTAAAATTTGTATTTATTTCTTCAAGTGAATTCAAATCTATTTTTGTAAAATTTGTCTCTTTGATTTAATGATTTACCTGTTTAAGCAGAATGTTCATTTTTCTTTGAAAAAAATGCAAATTTTTGGTTTAAAATGTAACAAAGCTGTTAAAAAGTTATTTTAGAAGAAATTTCATCTTTCTTAAATAAAATGCAACTGTTCCTTTGAAATTACAACTATTTTTCAAAAAAATTTCTTTTTCACGTTAAAATTTACTTTCTTCAGCAGAAATTACATGTTTTTTTGATAAAAATGCAACTTTTTGGTTGAAAATTTAACAATTTCTAGAAAAGTCATACTTTGTGGTTGAAAATTCGGCTGATTTATTGAAAATTAAGCTATTATGTAAAATATTTACTTTTTTCAATTTAATATTTTGGGGTTAAAAAGAGAACTAAAATCCTTTCTAGATGAAAATTGCACTGTTTTTTGTAAATTTGTTTTTTTCTTTTTAATTAAAAATTCATTTGATTTAAGAGAAATTTCATCTTTGATGCAACTATTTGATTAAAAATTCAACTTTAAAAAGAAAATTTGTTATTTTTTTTTAACTTCCTCTGTTTTTGGTACAAATTTCATCTTTCATGAATAAAAATGCAAATATTTGGTAGAGAATTAAACTATTTTGTTGAAAATTCATCCTTTTTGGTTGAAAAACCTTTTTTTGTTGTTAAAAAATTCATATTTTGAACTTGAAAAGTCAACTGTAAACTTTTTTGAATGAAAATTCCACTAGTGCAACAATTTTTGTAAATAAGAATGCACTGTTTTGAGTAAAATGCAAAATGGGTAGAGAATGCAACCATTTTGTTAAAAGTCATATTTTTTTGTTAAAAAATCGTCTTTTTGGAGTGAAAATTTAATTTCTTTCGTAGAAACTTATTTCTGGCTTAAAAATTCGTAATTTGATAGTGAAAAGTCAACTAAAATCTTTTCAAATAGAAAACTCAACTTTTTTTTCTTCAAAATTTATCTTTTTGATTTAAAAAATCATCTCTTTTAGTAGAAATGTTTTTTTTTAAATGAAAATGCCACTTTTTGGTTAAAAATTAATCTTCTTTGCTTGAGTGTTCAACTATTTTGTTTGAAAGATTTGAGTGAATCAGTTTGTTAAGAAATCCTTTTTTTTGTGAAGATTTATATTTCTTGTTGAAAATTCATCTCTTTAATAAAAATTTGAACTGTTTAGTAAAAAAAAGCATATTTTAATAATAAACTTTTTCAGTTGAAGATTCTCCTTTTTGAATGAAAAAATAATTTTCTGTGTTTGAAATTTCATTTTTGATGTGTAAAATTGCATCAATTTCTTGGAAACTTAATGTTTGGCTGAAGTCATATATTTTTTTAAAATGAAAATTCAATTTTCATAGAGAAAATTCGTCTTTGGGCTTGAAGGTACAACAATTTTGATAACATTTTATCTCTTCCTCGAATGAAAAAACTTTTATTTTTTGAAAATTCTCCTTTTTGGGTTAAAATTTTTTGTTTGTAAATAAATTTCATCTTTTTTCTATTAATATAAACTATGATACTTTTTTGTTGGGAATTTATCTTTTTAGTTTGAAAATTCAAGTATTTTTTTAAAAAGTCATCTTTTATAGTAGGAAACAATTTTTTTAAAATAAATTTATAAATTTGAAAATTTGTATTTGAAATAACTATTTTATTCAGTTTATGAAAGATTCTATATTAAAAGTATTAAAATATTAAAAGAACAATATTTAAATGTTAATGCTTAACGAAACTGAAAAATTAGTCGGGAAAAAACCAGAGAATTTTGAAAATGAAGTTCTCGGTCACCTGCAAGGCCAGGAACCACTTCTCTTCTCATAACTTATTTGAGATAAATTAATTGACATAATAACCTTGAAGCTGTTTACGCAAAATTCCTTACTCGCAATTGTGCAATATCACTTCATGACGTCATAGGTAAACTAATTTTCGAGATGCACTAATTGTGATAAGAAATAACCTTGAAGTTGTTTACGCAAAATTCGCTACTCACAATTGCGCAATATCATTTTAGGATCTTGCCTTAGAAAAAAGTTATTCTCGAAAGCACTTTAACAAACCAGCTTTCAAACCAACTTTTTGTAATAAAAATACCCAACATTGTGCCTTAAAATGTTTTTATTGTCAATTTTGTCCGAATTTGAGAGTCGAACGGTAGGAAAAGTTTTAAAGTTGAAGTCTGGAAGGCGCGCAAAGCTCTTTAAGAGACGATTCAATGAATGCATTTTCTCTATAAAGAAGACGACTTGTATACGTTACCGCACATGCCGCGCCGCCGCCAAAGATTCCTCGACGTGGCAGCACGAAAAGGCATTTTGTTGCGCAAGCAAGAGAGAAAGAGAAAAATACTTGGGCTGTTGCGCGATCTCTATCACTCGTGATTAGGAGATTATTATAGTCCTTTCTGCTTTTACATACCTGGAACACAGAAAATGAGAACCGGTTAGTTAGGATTCTGGTCGATTTTTATAGAGGGATGCCTGTCAAACCCTCACCATAGGTGGAATTTGGAATTCCATAACATCTCAAGAGGGAAATCATCCTTCATCCTTTGAAAAGCCGTCTGACACACTTATTAGACACTCAATATATCTTTTGGAATTTTAGATTTAGACAAACTGTACACATATTCTATACGAGATTTTCTCATCATGCCTAACCCCAATTTTGGTAGTTTCCAATCTCCACCAACAAAAATTCTAGGTTCATATTCTTTGAAGATAAAAGAATATCCATGTGTATAATCAAAATTTAAAACCAATTTTAGAAAGATAAATATGCGAGGCTCTAGTTCAAACTTCAGAGCCCAATATAGGATAATTTGTCACGATAAAATTGGAACAATAGACCCATAAATTGTTTTAAATAAAATTATTGTATAGGTACCGAAGTAAATTTAATATTAAAATTTACGAAATTTAAATTAGACCAAAATCCAAATTAAAAATCCCATTTAACGTTCAATAATCAAATTCATGCAAAATCTTTAAAAAAAAAAACAAAAAACAAGAATCCAACGGCCAAATTTGGACCACAACAAATATATGAAAACCAAAAATCCTATTGTAATCTGAAAAAACAAAAAAAATACAATTTTCGGACAAAAATAAAAAAAGAGGAAAGAAAAATGAGAAGGCAGCCAACCACATCCCCTTCCTTCTCTTTTTCTTTCTTTCGTCTTTTTTATTTTTATTATTATCAAATTACAATAAAATAAAAATAAAAAACATAAATAAATAAATTTGCATTACCAACGTTTCGGTACTCGTGCAAAAAAAATTTCTTTCCTCTTTTTTAGTTTTGTCCGAAAATTTTATTTTTTTATTTTTTTCAGATTACAATAGGATTTTTGGTTTTCGTTTAATCGTTGTGGTCCAAATTTGGTCGCTTGATTCTTGTTTTTTTTTAACAATATTTTGCTGTAATATTCAACCCTTTAGGTATCAATTTGAAAAATTGTAGTTAAAGTTTTAACCAATAAAGACTAATTTCCTGTCAAAAGAGATGAATTTGCAAAAAGAGAGTTTAATTTTCAATTTAAGAAGTTGAAAATTTTGGGAAACAGTTGATTTTTACACATAAAAGGATAAATTTGCAAGTAGAAAGATGATTTTTCAACCAGCTGTGAAATTTTTAAACAGAAAAAAATTTTTTTTAAATAACAGTTTGAAATTTAAAACTGAATTGAATTTTGAATTTTCGAAGTTGAATTTTCAACAAAAATTTCTATTTCATCCAAGAAACTTAGACTTTTCTAACAAATTAACTTTTACAATTTTAATTTTTAATCCAGAAGAAGGAGTGTTCTATCCAAAAAGTCGAGTGTTAAAAAAATATAGTTCAATTTCTAACCAAAAAAATGATTTTTTAACATAATAATTTAATTGTCATTAAAATAATTATATTTTCAACTAAGTGGTTCAGTTTTTAACAAATAGTTATATTTTCATCCTACAAAGATAAATTTTCAAGAAGATTAATTGTCTACCGAAAGACACATTTTTGACACAACACTTAAATTTTTAACCAAATAGTTGAGTTATAAACTAAAAAATATACATTATCACCCGAGAAAATGAAATTTCTTCAAAAATCTTTTCTAACAAAATATATGAATTTTCTACTATATATTGGATTTTCAAATTTAAAAAAATCAGATTTATACCAAAAAATGGAATAATCAAATAGTCAGTAAGAAATTAATTTTCAATAACAACAAAAAGATGAAGTTATAGCCCCAATTTATGAACTAAAATGTTGAATCTTCAATAAAAAAATTGATTTTGAAAAAAATTTGATTCCTCAATCAAATTAGATTGGTTTTTCGTAAAAAATTTGCATTTTTAATGAAAAACATAAGACTTCTACCAAAAAAAAATGAATTTTCAACATCAAAGAGGAATTTTCGAAAAAATATATACATTTTCAAGTAAGAAAAGCTAATTTTAACAAAACAGTAGAATCTTCAAATAAAACCGATTAATTTTTATCCAAAATATTGTATTTTAATAAAAAATATATAATTTCTAACAAAAGAGTATTACCAAATAAATGTATTTTTAACTACAAAAATAAAATCCTAAAAAAGAATATCAACCAAAGTGACAAATATTCAACCAAAAAAAGGGAATTTTAAACAAATTAAGACAGCTTTGACCAAAGAAGTAAAACTGTAAATTAAAAAAAAATTCAACCACAAACGTATCTGTTGATATTTTAACAACAAAACTTAATTTCAAGCCAAAAGCAAATAAATTGACCCAAAAAAGAAGAATTTTTCAAAAAATAGTGCAATTTTTAACTGAAGTGATGAATCTTCAAATGAAATAGTTACAGTTTTAGTTTTAAAAACTTAATTTAAAACAAATATTTAACTAAAAATTTAACTGTTCATATTTTTTAAAAAACACAATTTTAATGTTAAGCCAAGACAGAAAAATTCAACAAAAAAAAAAGAAGTATTCACAAAATAGTTCAATTTTTACTAAAACTAATGATTTTTTTCACTAAAGTGATAAATTTTCAAATGAAATGGTTACATTTTTAGTTTAAAAAAATTAATTTAAAACAAATATTTTTTGCAACAAAATAGTTCAATTTTCAACCCGAAAGATGAGTAGTCAAATTTTCAACCAAAGTGCTGAATCTTCAAGAAAAAAAATGATTTTTTTACAAAGTAGGTCAGTTTTTAGCCAAACAGTTAAATTTTAATTTTAAAAAATCAATTTTAAACCAAAAATTTAACCGTTGATATTTTAACTAAACACAATTTTAATTTTAAGCCAAAAGACAGATTAATTCAATCAAAAAGAAGAATTATTCACAAAATAGTTCACTTTTAATACATATACATGAATTTTTAACTAAAGTGATGAATCTTCAAAAGAAATAGTGAAATATTTAGTTCAAAATTTCAAATATTAATATTAGAAACAAATAAGTATAAAAAAAGGATTTTAATTTTAAATAATAAACCGTTGAATTCAATAACAAAGAATAAACTGTTAATTTCCACCAAAAAAGTCGATTTTCCAACAGAATATTTTGGAATAGTTAAATATAAAAAAATACATATAAACAAATAAAATATATATAATGCAAGTAAAAAATGGAATAGTTATATTTTCTGTTTAGAAAGTTAATTTTCAACCCAAAAAGACGAGTGTTTAACAAAATATTTAAACTTTTAACCAAATAAATCAATCTTTAAACAAAAAACTGAATTCTTAACGAACAATATAATAGTTTATATTTCAAGAGATGAATTTTTAACTAATTTCAATTTTGAGTTAAAAAATTAATTATTACGAAAAAATTTTTTTGCAATAAAATAATAAAATTTCCAGCCAAAGACATGAATAGTTAATTTTTGTCGGTAAAATTCTACTTTCAAAGAAGTAAATGAATTTTTAACCAAAAAAGATGAATTCTCAACGAAAAATGTAATACACCAAACTCTCGCTTTGAGTCAACCCGTTCTCAGCTTTCCTAGAACTGCTGGCTCACCAGTTTTTCAGGGAAGTAGGGCGATCCCCACTGTTTACGTTTTTATACCCCCGAAATCAGTCCAAGGCCATTTGAAGGCAACCCCCGACACTGAACTGAAAGCGAGAGTTTGGTGTAGTTGAGATTTCAAACCAAATTTTTTTCAACTAAAAAACAGTTGCATTACAAAAAATATACGAATCTTCCTTCAACAAAATAGTTGAATATTAAACAAATCAGTTAACTTTTCAACCAAAAAAGGTGACTTAAAAAATAGTTGATTTTTAAACAAAATAATTGAATTTCCAATCAAACAGTAGAATTTTCAAACAAAAAAAAAACGAATTCGGAAACCAAAGTCGAATTTTCGAACAAAAAGAATCACTTTTAACCAAAAATAGTTTGGATTTTCTTATTGGGCTCTATTGATAAATTTCGCATTTGAAAGAAAGAAAAAGAGGAAAAAGTGTGAAGTCTGCTAGTATACATATACAGTTTCAAGAATAATTGCCACATTGTTGAATAATGTTTGCTTTCATAGACGGTTTATGACCGTTGTAAAGATTATCATACAAAAGGTTACGGTGACACGTTTCAACAGCTGTGTTATTTCTTAAAATATAACTCTTCGCAAATGCAAATTTAGAAAATTCATTCAGCACTAAACTCCTAAGAACAGTTTTGCTTCAAAAATTTATTATTTAAAGAAAAAGAGGATGAACTATAAAGGACAATTAGGTTCCAACTCCCGCAACTGATAGTAACTAAAAGTGCAGATCCCTTCTTTCGCAGGTACCATAAAACGGACGTAAAAAGTTCTCTTGGCTTTTAAAATCAGAGAGAAGCTTTTAGGATATCGAGAAAGTTCGGGATACGGACTTTGCGTTTCTCTGAAAATGATTAATCGTCGAATAGCTTTCATTCGTGCAAAACCGCTCATTTTAAGGGAGAGATTGAAGTTGTTCAAGGAATGCGTATCTGCCCTTTTCATAAGGCTTCAGAATTCTTGTATCTCTTGCATTTTTCAGTGAACGCTTTCACATCAACGTCAATCTTGTGTCGGCACTTGCCGAGAAACAATTTCCGATAAACTCTCCAATACTTGATGAAAATTCAATTTCTACCTATAATTTCTACATTTATCCACCACCAATATTCGAAATTTATTTCTTCACTTCTTTTCTGTAAAAATTTTTTTTAGATTTAAAATAAATAATATTAATGGAAGCACCGTAGATTGGGCACCATATGAATAGTTCAACTTTGAAGCAAACAGGTAAATTTTCAAGACACACTGAGGTAAACTTTCCGGAAAGTTTACCTCAGTTTGGACTCCAAACTTCGGAGTATCCAAAATAATACATTTATTAT
>NC_046663.1:20202280-20246455 GCF_010883055.1 Belonocnema kinseyi
AATATTAATGCAAGCACCGTAGATTGGACACCATATAAATAGTTCAACTTTGAACCAAACTGGTAAATTTTCAAGACACCCTGAGGTAAACTTTCCGGAAGGTTTACCTCAGTTTGGACACCAAACTTTGGAATACCCAAAATAATAAATTTATTATCCAAAGGGACGAATTAAATAAAAAACTGTTGAATTATCGACCAAAAACGATAACTTTTAAACAAAATTGTTGAATTCAAAACAAAATAATTAGACTACCAACCAAATAATTGAATGGTTAATTATCTACAAAATTATTTAAATGTTTAACACAAGTAGACGAATTTTCTAGAAAATAGTTACATTTTCAACCAAAGACACAAATTTTCAACTAAAATGATGAATCTTCAAAATAATAATTTTTAGCAAAGTATTTTAACTTTCAACCAGGAATTTTAATTTTAAAGAAAAAAACAGTTGAACTCATCGGAAAAGAGCAATTTTTTATCAAGTAGTTTAATTTTCAAGCCTAAAATATAAATTATTACTTAAATTGTTGAATTTTCGATCCAAATAGTTGAAATTTCAACTAAAAAAATATGATTTTAGATTAAAAATGAAATAGTTATATTTTTAGTACAAAAAATTAATTCTCAACTATAAAATTTCAAGAAAATTTAATTTAGAAAGAAGAGTGTTAAATTTAACGAAGATAAGTGCATTTATTTTAGAAAAATATAAAGTTGAATCCTCAACCAAAGAGATGAATTTTCAAAAAAGAATAATTTTTCTAACCTAAAAAAACGAATTTTCAACAACAGAGTTAAATTTCTAATCTGAAAAGTCGCATATTTCACAAAACAGTTGAAGACCAAATCGAAAATATGAATTTTAACAAAAAAAGATGTATTTTTAACCAAAAACATTCATTTTTCACCAAGAAGATTAATGTTCTACCAAAAAGACGATATTCAACAAAAAAGATAAATTCATACAAAACAGTTAAATGTTCAAATAAATAGTTTAATTTTTAGTACAATAATGAAATTTTCTACCAAAATACTTGAGTTTTTAAGAAAAAATATGAAATGTGAACCAAAGTAATTCAACTTTAAACCAAGCAGTTGCAGTTTTAACAAAAAAGAATTAATTTTCTACTAAAAAGACAAATTTTCAATCAAATACATGGATATTCAACAAAATAATTGAATTTTTAGCTAGAAAAAATCAAATTTTAATAAAAAATATCATTTGTTTTCACTAAAAAAGATGAATTTTCTACCAAAATTTGAATTTTTAACCAAAAATAGAATAGCTACATTTTTTGTTCAAAACAATCCATCCGCACCTAAGAGAAAGAATTTTCAAGAACATAATTAAATATTCAACCAAATAGTTGAATTTTCAGCCAAATAAATAAGTTTTCAAACAAAATGATAAATTTTTAACAAAGGTTCCACAGTGAACCAAGTAGTTGCAAAGAAAATAATTCTCAACTAAAATGATGAATCTTAAAAAAGTAAATTATCAACAAAAGAGTTAAACATTCAAACAAACAGTTGAATTTTTAACAAAAACTGCTTTCTTTTAATGAAATAAAAAATTAAATTAAATTAAATTTTTTTTATTTCAAGAAAAGAAGTTTTAATCAGAAATAATGAATTTACAACTAAGAAGAAGTTATATTTTTAACTAGAAAAAATACATTTTCAACCAAAAGGATGGATTTTCAACTAAAATTATTAATTTAAAAAAAAATGGATTATCAACAAGAGAGTAAAACATTTAAACAAATAGTTGAATTTTCAACAACAAAAAAAGTTAATTCTCAGCTGAACAGTTGATTGTTTAGCTAAAAATATGAATATTTTAAACAAAGTAGTTTAACTTTAAACAAAGTTGTTGCAGTTTTAACCAAAAAGAATGAATTTGCAACCACAAAAAAAATTTTCTATAAAAATAAGGAATTTTTAACCAAATATATGGATTTTTAACCAATGAGTTAAATTTTTAAACAGAAAAAATGCGTTTTCGATTAAATTAAATAGAGAAGAAAAGAGGGAGAGAATTTTATTCCTCTTCGAAAATTTCCATACAAGCTTGGAATTTGTTAAAACTTGGAAATTGCCGGTTCCAAGTGAAAACTATTATTATTCTGAATAAATTCCAGTTCCAACTATAATTTTTTTAAAGATTGAAAATTTCCTATTCAAATCAAAATTTAAATTATTTTTATTTTAAATAGTTTAAAAATCCTTAAAATGCTTCGAAATTTTATTTCAAGATCTTGAAACATCTACATTTTTTCTAAATATCTTTTAAAATTATTCCAAATAGCCGAAATTTTTCGGTACACGTAGACACATTCGAATTTTTTTCTAAGAATAATAGCCGTTTACGTATTATTTATAACATCAAAATTTAACAATTTTACTTAGAAATTAAATTTTTTTCAAATAGAAAAATTTAAATTGTATATATCAGAGTTTAGTTTTTTTTTAGTTTTGAATATTAAATTTATAATTACTGATTATAATGAACGATCAAATATTTCTAAATATTAAGTAATTGTTCTTTTTCTCAATTGAAAAATGTCAAATTGCATGGTTAAAAATGGAATATTTTAGACTGAAATCTTATAAAAGCCTCTAATTATTAATATATTATTTTGAAGTTATTTTAAAATTAAAAATAGTTTATGAAGTATCAATAGAGCGTTCACATTGTTGTAAGACTTTCCAATTGAAACAGTTTAATTTTGAACGTTAAAATCTGGAACTTCTAAAATTGTGAACTGATTTCGAATCATTTTGTACAATCAATTATTATTTGTTTTTCAAATTTTAAAGTACGATTCAGTTTTAAAAATCATTAATTGATTTATATCCACAGTTGATCAACTAAACGTGTTTATTACAAAAAAATCTTCGATTTTAAACGCTTCTATTTTTCAATTGTTTAAGTCTTTAAAACTAAATTTTAACTCATTTAATTAAGATCCACGCTTAAAAATTTTTAATTGAACATTTTTAATGTGAAAGATTTTTTATTTACGCATTGCAAACTAAAAAATAGCACCTTTAGTCAAATTTTCAATTAATATAAGTTATGTAATTAATTTGAGTCAAGAAAATTAGTTTTTAAACAATTCATTATCATTGTTATAATATTCTCTTTGCTTAATTGGTAGAATCTTGCCTTTTTTTCTGAAATTTTCAACTTTTTGCCTATTTTTCATTAGGCGTGACTCAATAACCAATTAAATTTAGCAAATATAATTGTTTGAACAAATTATTATTGTTTATGATTATCTTCACCTATATCAATGCCTGATATAGTTGCGGTTTTTCGGCAATTTTTACCTTTCTATCCTTTTTTCACTTAAGGTGATAATAATTAATAAAAGTTAACAAAAAAGTTGTTTAAACAATTTAATATTGTTTTAACTATCTTTTCTTAGATAAGTTATAGAAAGTGGCGGTTTTTTAAAAAATCTTTAACTTTGTATCGCCTTTTTATTTATGAAGAAATAATAATCTTTGTCTACAATACGACTTGATAAAAATTAATATTTTATTTGTTGTTAATTAGTTGTAAATAAACAAATTTAAAAAAAGCGTTTTTGCAAAGAAATTCACTCCCCACCTTATTTGTTGATCGATTTTGATAAAACTTGGAATCTAAGGGTTTTGAAGGTCGCTGATTCCGAATCTGCTGCCAGTTCGGAAAATTCAAAATGGCGGACAAAAAGCGTAAAAAAAATTATTTTACGCTGAAAAATTTTATTCGGAGGTATTAGGGGTCGCTGAGTGTAAATCTGGAAACAGAATTTAAATTTTTTCAAATTTAAGATGGCGAATTCCAAACGGCGGAATGAATCTGAAATCAAAATTTCAATTTTCCCTGATCCAAGATGGCGATTTCAATATATGTTTTCAAAAAAATGTTTGATCTGCCATCTTGTATTATGAAAAATTAAAATTTTGATTTTAAATTCATGTTCAGCGACCCCAAAAACCTTGGGAAAAGTCTCCCGTTTCGGACATTCAGGAATGTTGAAAGTATTTATCGAATCTGTTGGTGTAATGTTTTGTGTAATGGCTACCAAAAAAAAATCTGTTGACTTGCAGAAATAGTGCACATGCAGTTTGTCGCATTCGATGGTCACGAGAATGGCCACAAGCATAAAGGTATAAAGTTCAACGTTGTCATTTCAATTTATTTTTTATTTTTTCTGGTGTCTCTGTAGTATAGTTTTCATCATAATCATAAAGTATGGAATGTGCTCTACTGTCGCTCCGAGCCTTAACGCCTTTATTACAGGAATACTCATATTTGCATGGATGTAAAATTACTTGACTCTAAACTCTAAGCCAGTTTATACGACAGCGATGAAATGTACCTGATTTTTTCTACACATTTTATACTCTTGAGTAATGAACATTTGTTAATTGTTACTAACCGAGAGTCGTAACATTTTCATGATAGCGTTCATCGTCGTTGGAAATTTCAACTTAGGTACACTGTTGAAAATAATATTAAATTTAATATACCAATGTATATTAAAATTTGTATGTTAAGCATATGAAGTCGCCATTAAGAGCGTGTATATTAAATTTTATAAATATTTTTGCTAATCACTTACATGAAAAATCCGATCATTCCAGTTTAGACAAAATAAAAATTAGTTTAGCAGTATTTTTTTTATTTCAAGTCGAAAAGTTCAATTGAGAAAATAAATAAAATATATACATTTTTGGAAGAAGTTCTACCTGTAGGTTGCAATTTAATTATAAATAATAACTCAGTCGACGAATCCTGGATGTTCATTTTATTTTCGAATATTTGACAAGACTCAACAAATTTATATCTGTTTTTGAAAATTTTTAATTATTTTGTATATAATTGAATTTTTTGTTGTAAAATTGTCTTTTATGTAGGATATTAATAGTTTTGGTGGGAACTTAATATTTTTTGTTGATAATTCATCCTTTTTTGGTTAAAAATGAAGCTGCTTGGTATAGAATTCATCTACTTTGTGAAAAATTCATATTTTAGTTAAAAATTCAACTATTGGGATAAAAATTAAACTACTGTTTAATTAAAAATTTAACTAATTCATTTCGGTTAAACATTCAACCACTTGGTTTAAAGTAGAACAACTTTGTAAAAAAAATGCATATTTTTATTGCAAATTCAACTATTTTGTAGAAAATTTCACTATTTAGTTAAAAATCAAAATATTCATTTGAAAATTTAATTATTTTGTACAAAATTTACATTTTTGTTGAAAATTTTACTTTTTGGTAGAAAATTAATATTAATAGTTGAAAGTTCCACTACTTTGGTAGAAAATTCCACTATTTAGATAAAAATTAAACTTTTTATTTCAAAATTCAACTATTTTGTCTAAAATTGATATTTTTGTTGGAAATTTCTCTCTTTGTTAAAAAATTAATTTTCTTTGTGAAAAATTCATATTTTTCTTTGAAAATTCAACTATTTTGGTCGAAAATTCACCTATGTGGTTAAAAATTAAACTAGTTTTTTAAAAATGTAACTGCTTCGTATAAAACTGACATTTTCGTTGAAAATTCGTTTTTTTTTTTTTTTTTTTTTTTTTTTTTTTTTTTTTTTTTTTTTTTTTGTGTGACATTAATCTTCTTGGTGGAAAGTTTACATTTTCGACTCAAAATTTACACATTTAATTGAAAATGCATCTTTTTGTTGAAGGTCATCTATTTAGTTGAAGATTCAACTATTTTCTTAAAAATGTTTCATTTACGTTGAACTGTTTTCTAAAATATTAGACTTTTTAGATTTTAATTTTATTATTAAAAAATCGCATTTCCCGGTAAAAAATTAATCTCCATTGTAGAAAATTCGTTTTTTTTTTGTTGACAGATACTTTTCTAACTGAAAATTTAACTATTCCAATTTTGGTTTGAAACTTATATTTTTAACTTGAAAATTCAACTGCTTGGTTGAAAGTTCATTTATTTTTCTTTTTTAAATTCGACTTTTGGTATAATCTTAATCTTAAATCTTCTTTGTTGAAAACTCTACAGTTTTTTTTCAAAATTCGTCTTTTTAGTAGACAATTTTTTTCTTGGTGGAAAATAAACAAATTTTAATTGAAATTTCCACTTTTTGGTAGAAAATTCAAGTATTTTGTTTAAAAGTCAACTGGTGTCTAAAATATTCGAATTTTTAGCTTAAAAATTTAGCAATTTGATTAAAAATGTAACAATTTCTTGAAAATGTATCTACTGAGGTTTAAAATTAGACTGCTTTTGGTAGAATATTCAAATATTTGGTTGAAAATTAATTTAATTGCTGACAATTATTATTTTAAAATTGAAATTTAATTTTTTGGTAGAAAATCCGTATTTTTTTAGGTGCATTAAACCGGTTATTTTGTTAGAAATTCGTCTTTTTAAATTGAAAATTCAACTATTTGATAAGAAATTAGATTATTTCATTTATATTTTAGACTTGAAAATTGAATTGGCATAGTTTCTAAAAAATCGTTTTTTCGATGAATTCAACTGTTTGTTATTAAAAAAATTAAATTCCTGATTAAAAGTTAAACTACTCTGTTAAAAATTATTATTTTTTTGCAGATTCATCATTTTAGTTGAAGATGTATCCTTTTTTTGTTGGAAATTCTTCTTTGTGGTTGATCAATCAACTGTTTCGTAGGAAATTAGTAATTTTGGCCAGCAAATTAAACAAATTAGTTTAAAAATAAATTACTTTGTTGAAAAGTACTTTTTTTCTAATAGATCAGTTTTAGTTGAAAATCCTAAAGTTCATGTATTATGTGGGAAATTTGTATTTTGGTGGAAAATTAAGCTTCAATTAAAATAATTTTTGATTTAAATTTAATCGTTTTAGGTAACAATTCTTCTTTTTGGAATATATATAATCTTATTTGAAAATTAATGTTTGAGGTTGGAAATTTAATTAGAAGAGCTTTTAATTTAATTTTGTATTTTATAATCATTAATTTTATTTAAAAGAATTATTTCTCTACTTTTATGAAAAATCTCACTATTACCTCGGGCTTAGAAACTTTTTTTGGTAACACTGCCGAATTAATTTATCTTTCGGAATTAGTTTTCAGATTTAACCATTAACGAACTTTTCGCTGTAAACGATGCCCTGCAAATCTGCAAAAAAATTGTTTAGGAAATACAGCAGAATCTCGATTATCCGGCCTTCGATTATCCGAGGCTCCGCGTTATCCGAAGCAACGGGACTCATCCAAGCACTCCGCATTAACAGAGGTGCATGCTCGGATAATACGGAGAATCATTATTAAAACAGATATTGCAGCTAAAAACGATTGAGCTAAATGTTTATATTTATTTTTCTATTCGAATTTTGTACTTCTTCCGTATTATCCGAGTTTTCGCTTATCCGAAGTATCTCCTCCCCACATTAAGCTCGGATAATCGAGGTTCTACTGTATTTGAATTAGGTATAAGATCATCAGAAAGAATTTCTTTCAAGGAGTCTTTTGCTTTCTAATGTCTTGAATTTCTGTCAATGATTTCTAAAAAATCATGAACAGAAATTTGTTCAAAATTCTCGAATTTAAAGGGATTTTTCAAATTAGAGGGGGAGAAAGGGAATGATATAAAAAAGGGAGAAAAACTGTTTTTTATTATTGGATATACCATCAAGTCAAATCTCTTTAAAAGACCGTTTCGACACTGCAAGCTGTCCAATCTCTCTAGCAATCAGCCAAGGTGGATAGTATCCAAGAAAAAAATTTTGACAGTTGAAGAGGCAAAAAGTAGTGCATTTGTTCTATCCTAATCGATTTTCACCTCCAAGCGGTCAATCCAAGTGGATTTTCTTGTACAGTGGACACTGCACAAGCTCCATAAAAAAAAGATGAAGCAACAAGAATGGTGAAAGAGGGTGAAACCGGTGAAAAAGGACTCACTCACTCGCCTTTGGTCACGTTCAAGTCAATACGGCGAAGAACCCAAACAGAGGATAAGCCGAGGTAAAGGAAGTTGCTCAAGGAAATAAAAGCGACTGCACTTTCTTCGTCGTTGACGTAGCTTGAACGGCTAAGTACGGTAAGTGCAATGAGGCCTTCCAGAAAGGAGTTCCGTCTCTTGGCAGCTGTGGCTGAGGAAGGATGGAGAGAGGAGTCCCTTATGAGATAAGATCTACCTTCTAAGAGTATTAATATTCACGGTGTCTTCACCCTTTTCTCTTTCTATCTCTCTCTCTCTCTCGCTTTCTCACTCTCTCTTTTCATACATACGTTCATCTTCTTTGCCCCATCTTTGGATAAGATCGGCAAACCGACCATAAAGAGACGTTTGCTAGAACCGCTTGCATTCAGAGGACTTAATGGTGTAAGAGAGGGTCTGTACGCCGTTTCGCCATTTTGCCATTTTGCGATTTTGCCATCTTGCGCCAAGAGCATTCAAGAATAAAATTGTTCAACAGAGGGAGCATTACCATCGTTAATTAGGCTTAAAATTTTAAGCACCACTACCGCCACTGGACGATGGCTCTTATTGGCTTAAACGCCTAATTAAAAGCTTTCTTGTCTTCCTCTCCTTTTTGCTCTACTTGGGTGCTCTTAGGTTGGCTTCCTAAACCACCTGAAACAACGATTCCCTGTCACAGGGACACCATTTCAGGCCCTAAAATAGACTTCACGGCTCTAAATCAAATTCAATTCTAAATTTGTTGTATTTTCAACAAAATATCATTTTGATGTTATTTTTTTTTGTCTGCTGGTCTAGATTAAATATTTATTTAATATCAGGGCTCAGAGTCCCTCTGGGATAAAATATAGGGTGAATTAAAAAAATTCAATGGAATTCAAAAGAATTTAAAAGAATTCAAGGTGAATTCCAAAAAATGAAATATGTATCTTAAAATCTTTAAACCCCTTCTAGTCTCTAACACAAGGAGTAATGACAACAAAACAACTCAACTTATAAATTCAAATTAATTGGAAAAAAATGTTTTAATCAAAAAAATTCCATTAATGTCTGTAAAATTCAAATGCATGTAGATCAAATCCGGGGGGAAAAATCAGAAGAATTCAATGAAATTCATAAAAAAAATCAAAGTTAATTAAACAAATTCAAATAAATTGTAAACAATTTTAAAACATGAAGAAAATTCATTGAATTCAGTAACTTTGAAATGTGCTTAGAACAATTCAAGGGATTTCAAAAGAATTTAAAAGAATTCAAGGTTAATTCCAAAAATCAAATATCTTCAAATCTTTAAACCACTTCGAGTTTGTATCACAAGAAGTGAGTAATGATTACAAAAGAACTCAAGTTATAAATTCACATAAATTGGAAACAAATTTTTAAATATAAAAATTCCATTGATTTCAATAAAATTAAAATTAATTTAGATAAAATCCAGAAAAAAACATAAGAATTCAATGAAATTCATAAAAAATCAAGGTGAATTAAAAAAATTCAAATAAATTTTTAAAAATTCAAATGAATTGAGACAATTTTGAAAATCAAAAAAGTTTGATTGATTACAATAAATTTTGACTGGATTTAGATACATTAAAAGTAAATGAGAACAATTAGACGAAATTTATGAAAAATCAATATGAATTTAAAAAACAATCAAGTGAATTAAACCCCATTAAAAAATATCAAGAAATTATTTGAATTGGGAGAATTGAGTGAATTTAGAATCATTCAAAATAATTTAAACTAATTCAGGATAAATTATTATCTTGGAAATGCCTTGGAATCTTTTAAAATACCCTTGAATATTTCAGTTTTTGAAAACCCTTTAAAGTAATACAGTTTGTTGAAATCCCGTATAATTTTAACAAAATTTTACAAAAATACCTTAAAATAAATATTTAAGAAATTTAAATTAGATTAAAATCCAAATTAAAAATCCTATTTAACGCCCAATAATCAAATTGTAATTAAAAATTGCCTTCTCATTTTTCTTTCTTCTTTTTTATGTTTGTCCGAAAATTATTTTTTTTTTTTAGATTACAATCGGAGCTTTTTTTTTGCTGTGGTCCAAATTTGATCGTTAGATTCTTGTTTTTTTGAACAGGAGTTTGCATACCTTAACATGCTTAAAATACTTTGATAATTTATTCATTTTATGAATTGTTTCTCAGGATCAAGTAAATCAATACTTTTAAAAAGTAAAACAAATCGATTAAATTCAATGATTCATGTTTTTAAATAGAGACGATTCTTCAACTGAAAAAAATCAAAAACAGTTCAATTTAACCAAAAACGTCGAACTTTGAACAAAAAAGTTGAATTTTCAATAAAGAAACAAAAATTTCTACCGAAGAAGATTAATTTTTGAGCTGAAAAGTATAATTTGTTAGAAAATTGCTCACTTTAAACCAGAAAAGATCAATTTTCAACCAAATAGTAGAATTCAAGCAAAAAAAAACAAATTTTCAAGCACAACAGAACCAATTTTCAACAATTCAGACACATGAATTCTACATATTACGAAAATTACTTTTTAAACAAAGAAAGGAATTTTCAACAAATTATTTAAATTTCCTAATCAGAGGTGAATCTTCAACCAAAAATAAATTTAAGGAAAGCAGTTCGTTTTTTATTAAAAACAGTTTAGTCGACTCAAAAACGACAAATCTTCAACAAAATAGTTAAATTTTAAGCATAAAGAAAAACATTTTGCACTAAAGAAGAATAATTTTTGAGCTAAAAAGTAAAATTTCTTAGAAAAGCGCTGACTATAACACTCGAAAAGATGAATTTTCAGCATAAAAATATTATTTTTGAAAAATGAAGGCGAATTTTTTAAGCAATTTTTAAGCAATTTTTGACCAAATATTTGAATCTAAGCCAAAAAGATGAATTGAAAAAAAAATTGTTATTATATTTTCAATCCGAATTTAAATTTCTTAAATTTTAATTCTAGTAGATAAATTTTTCATTAAAAAATTAATTTTATATCCAAAAAAGGAATTTTAAGCAATTTTGTTAAATTTCTTAACCAGAGATGAATCTTCATCAAACGAAAAAATGAAATATAAAAAAATCAGTTCAACTTTTGTAGAAGTATTTCAATTTTTAACGAAAAGCAACAGAATTCTCAACAAAAAATATATTAGTTGATACTAAAAAAAAGCATTTATTTTTAATAAAAAACAGTTCAATTCAACCAAACACGATGTTTTTGCAATAAAATAGATGTATTCTACAGTAGAACAGTAAATTTTAACAAAAATATTGCCTACCAAACAAGATGAATTTTTTAGAAAACCGCTGACTTTAAAAACCGATAATTGAATTTTCAACAATTAAGTTTATTTTTAACCAAGAAATATGAGTTTTTAACCAAATAGTGAAATTTTCAAGATCAAGAGACGAATTTTCATAAAAATAGTTGGATTATTAACCAAATAGTTGAATTCAAGTGCAAAATGTGAATTTGAAACAAAATGACTAAATTGTCAAATGAGAAAATTAAATTTAAAGAAGTGCTACAACTTTAAAAAAAAACAACAAATTATAGATTTTTCTTGGTGCGGTTTTTTTTCTAATGGTTCGTGTATTAATACTGTTAAAGTATTAAACAATATTATTCACCTTTAATTATCTTACAAAACTCCTATCCAGCTCCACTAATGCATGTGAGAATTATTTTCACAGATTAAAAAATAAACAATTGTATTAATACTTTAAAAGTAATAATACTCGAATTGATAGACCAAGCAAAAACAGCAGAAAAAATATTAATCACCTTGGAAGCACTCTACTATCGTAAAAAAGTAGAATTTTTAACCAAATGTTTCAATTTTTTACTAAAAAGATGAAGATTCAAAAAGGCAAATTAATTCTGAACAAGTTCAGGTTTTCGGAAATCACTTGAGTAGATTTGAATTGATTTGAAGTTTTTCGAAGTTATTTGAAATCTCCTTGAAGTTAGTGAAATCTTGGAAGTCATTGAAATGTCCCATCTTGATGTGAAAAGTGTCTATACATAATGATCAACCCCTCGGAAAAAATAATACCCGTTAAAACTCCAAAATACCAGTCGATTATCCGAGGCTCCGCGTTATCCGAGACAACGGAACTCAACCAAGCACTCCGCATTAACCGAGGTGCATGTTCGGATAATACGGAGAATCATTAATAAAACAGAATATTGCAGCTAAAAAACGATTAAGCAGATTGAAAGAGTGCTCTATTACCGACTTCTTTGAGCCACGTTAGTTACAATGCTTTGTACCATAAAGATAAATCCACATTTATAAGTTTTTTACTTTTATTTGCTAAATGTTTATATTTATTTTTCTATTTAAAACATATCCAAAATAGATAACTCTTCCGCATTTTGTACTTCTTCCGTATTATCCGAGTTTTCGCTTATCCGAGAGGTATCTCCTCACCACATTAACCTCGGATAATCGAGGTTCTACTGCATTGATATAAATTGGCGGGAAAATAAACTCGGCCAGCTGCAATTTCCATGCTCATGAGAATTAGGGTTTTTATTTCAGCTGGAAAGCAGCTTGTTGAAGAGAGAAATTTCCGACCCATGATATTTATCGGCCTGTCGATGCAGAACACCCTCCAGGTAGAGTGGTAGACTAGACTGGAAACTAGAAATTAGACTTTTTAGAGTCTAGCTAGCTTCTAGCTCGACTGGTCACTGGTGGAAGGGATCCAACCGAATTTATGGAGCCTAACATTTTTTAGCTTTATCCGTTAGTCCCTACTCTATTATGGCTTTGACCTCGACTCCAATCTTAGATTCTAGTTAGTTGATGGGCCTTACTTAAGGACGCGAAGCTAGACTCTAGAAATGAGGGTCTATCGCGTCTCCCGATCCTCAAGAGTGAAAACCGAGTTGTGGCTTTATAGTTTATATTCTTCACCAGATATACAAGAGTTAAAAATCAAATCCAACTGGAATGTTGTGCCTGAAACGGGCATACGGGCAAACGGGCAACTTCGCAGTCAGCAATCTCGCAACACTCTACATGTAACTTAATGACTTTTACGATCTTTTATAACCGAGGTGCGCTTGCCGCAAAACGCCGCAGCTACTCAAAAAGACTACAAAAGTCCATTTCTTTCGCAATTCTGCATTCCATGGATCCTATTTTTACGTCGATGTAAAAAGCAGAAAATGGATGATTAATGATTCTGCTACCCGCCAGGGAGTTCGTTCTTTTAGCTTTTGTCTATTAAATTCAAGTTTCTTCTTTGTCTTTTTTTTAAAAATAAACTAATACTTTAATAGAGGCAATATCTAAGGAAAAAATTATAAGGTTGATGTTGGTCACATGTCACGTTTTTTTTATAGAGGGAAATAGTCAATTCGAGTAACTCGAACTTAATAAGATTTTCTAGAAATTGTTGATATTACTTTTTACATTCGCTAAATAAATTCAATCAATTTTTATTTCTCCCTTTTATTTCTGAGAAGATGGAAAATAAATTAGAAAATTTTTTTAATTAAATTTTTCTGAAAAAAGATCTTCTCACTTCCCTCCGCTGGGAATCGAACCACAGATTGTGGAATGGCATCTAAACTGATCGATGGTAACTAGTTCTAAAGATAATACAGATTCCTTTAAATTACTCTCATCATAAATGTAGTTCCTACTTTGAGATAGAGTGTATTTCAGAAAAAAAGATTCTTCTTTCGATTTCTATGTGGTTCGATTCCCATTCGAGCAAAGTGAGAAGATCTTTTTTTCAGAAAAATTTAATTTTTAAAATTCTTTAAATTTATTTTCCATCTTGTCAGATATAACGTTAAGTATTTTCTGTTGTTTGAAGAGCTAACTTGATCGATACTTTTTATTTCTATTTTAACAGTTCGTTTAATTTTATTTCTTTAATGATAAAGTTTTAGTTGAAAAAATTAATTTTGAAAGAAAAAAACAACGGATTTTTAAGAAAATAGTTCAATTTTCAACATAACTGATGAATTTTCAACTATAATGATGAATCTTTAACTGGAATGATTGCATTTTAAACCAAAAAGATGAGTATTCAACTAAAAATATGGATCTTGAACTGAAATAGTGGTTTTTCAACTAAAATTGTAAATATTTAGCTAGAATAATTAAAGTTTTGACCAAAAAAATGAATTTTCAACAAAGAAGATTATTTTTAAGAAAAAGTATACGTTTTCAACTAAAAAAACTAATTTTTCAACGAAAAAATTGAATAATTACATTTTTCCATCAACAAATGAATGTATAACCAAAGAGATGAATTTTTACTTAAAATTATGGAATATTCAATTGAAATAACTTAAATCTTCAGTTTAAAAATTACCATCCTAAAAAAATAACATTCAACAACAACAAAAAAATACTAGCTTTGAAATAAATAGTTACATCTTTAAACAAAGTGATCAATTTTTGAACTAAAATGATAAATCTTTAAAAACATAATTGAATTTTTGACCAAAAATATGATTTTTTAACCAAGAAGATTAATTTCTACCGAAAAATATAAATTTTTAATTAAAAAAGATCATTTTTCAGCCCACAAAATTGCAAATAAATTTAATATAATTAGTTAAACTTCCAGTTTAAAAAATTATTCTCCTAAAAAAAAACGAACTTGCAAAGAAAGATTTACATTTTCACGCAAAGTGATTAATATTCAACTAAAATTATTGAGTTATAACTGGAATAATTTAATTTTATACTAGAAAAATGAATTTTCAACTAAAATGATAAATTTTTAAAAAGAATAATTGAATTTTTAACCAAGAAAATTAATTTCTACCAAAAAATATAAATTTTTAAGTAAAAAATATCATTTTCCAACCAAACGATTGCGAATAAATTTAATATAATAAGTTAAATTTTCAGTTAAAAAAATTACTGTCTTAAAAAACTAACTTTGAAAAAATAGTTACTTTTTATCGAAAAGTGATGAATTTGCAACTAAAATTGTAAATCTTTAAGTGGAATAGTTGAATTTTCAATCAGAAAGATGAAGTTTCAACTAAAATTTTCAATCTTTAACAAGAATAATTGAACTTTTGACCAAAAAGATGAATTTTTAACTAAGAAGATAACTTTCCAATAAAAAGTATAAAGTTACAACTAAAAAAGATCTATTTTTCAACGAAGAAATTGAATAATTACACTTTTAATCAACTACTAAATGTCGAACCAAAGAGAATAATTATTATCTAAAATTATGGAATATTCTATTGGAATAAGTTAAATTTTCAGTTAAAAAATTATTTTCCTAAAAAAACAAAACTTTCAGCCACAAAACACTAACTTTTAAATAAATAATTACAGTTTTAAAAAAAGAGATGGATTTTCGACTTATATTGTAAATCTTTAACTATGGAATAGTTGAATTTTATTAAACCAAGCTTAGAATTGGCGCTAACTAACTACTGTTAAAGAACTAAGTATATTTGGACAACTACCATAAAATGTTACTATTGACAAAAATGAATAAGAGGATTTTTTTATTTCTTTTTTTTTGCTGCTCCTGCCTGCTCTAATATTTTTAATATTTTTATTTTATTTATTTATTTTTTGCCTTAATAAGGATGCTGTATGAGTGCCGAAACGTTGGCGATTATTTTTTACAAATTCTTTTTGTTTTAATTGTGATTTGATAACAATAAAACTAAAATCAATGAAAAAGAGAAGAAAGGGGAGTTGTTTGCTTTCCTTCTAAATTTTCTTTCCCCTTTTTTATTTTTGACCAACAAAGAAATTTCTTCTTTTCTTTTTCAGGAAAGAATGTTTCTCTTTTTTTATGTATGCAATGAAGTTTAAGTATACAGTGAAACCCTTAAATAGCCCTCCCTCTAATAGCCCTTCCGAGAATGGACACCGCTCAGCAGGTAGGTGTAAGAGGAGCTGCGCGGAGTGCGCGGGATGTACGGTTGTCACTCAGGCGAGCACTCAGGTGTGAACAAACAAAAGCTGAGCGGGCTATAATGAGTTATTTCCCACTTACCGTCAGTCCCAAAATCGGCGCTATAGAAGAGTTGTATTTGCAAAGATGAAAAAGCTATTACCAATACTTTCTATTCTAGAAAGATGCCTGTAGGCATCAGTTATGATTTGAATTTATATTTGCAGTTAGCAAGCGGATAATCATAACTCGCTCTATTTCACGATCTTTCCCCGGTTGAATAGTCATTGTAGAGAAGTGTCAGTTTAGAAGATTAACTTCAATGCAGAGATTAGACTCAAGTTGACCCAGAAAGCCAACCACGGTTATCGTCATTTTTCAAAGCAGCAATTGCTGCAGGATAAGATTGCGAATAGGTGGCAGGTGTGCCACCTGCTATGCTGGTCATCGGTCGATGTTGGTATACCTTAGCTTAGCCTTAGCTTAGCTGCTTAGCACCAAGTGACCTCAAATTACAGTCTACTATTATTTCCAAAAGGCTGGAGAGAATCGATCGGTCTTCCGGATAAGATTGAGACAGATGTGTAGTGACAGAATCTGCCCAGATCTACCTATTTTGTTTTATCTGCCCCTTTTTAACGACATTACTCAGGGTTCTCCCAAAGATTTTTATCTAGCCCCCCCTCCCCACAACAACCTTTATTTAGTTCGTTATGAACATGTTCGTTCTTCTGAAGAGAATGCGTCTGAATGCAATTTTTTCGTGGGAAACTTAATGTATAGCACTTGTAAAAATAATGGAACAACATTTTCAAAAAACTATACCAGCAGCGAGGATGGGGGGGGGGGGGGTAATAAGGGACCTTCATCGACTACGTTACCAATTTTAGGGAACTGAATTCATCGAACCAACTAAGGAAATGTAACTATTTTAATAAAGTCATCTTTTTTGGACCAGAATTCAACTACTTGTTTTAAAGTTGAACTATTTTGTTCAAAATCCATTTTTTCGATTGAACATTCATCTCTTTGGTTGGAAATATAGCTAACTAGTAAATTAATATTCTTGGATGAAAATGCATTCTTTTTGGTTAAATATACAACTGATTGGTTAAAAATTCACTGTTTTTTCTTCACAAACATTTTTCACGGTCAATTAAATTTAAAAATCGAACACTGGGGCTAAAAAATTTTCCATTTGAGTTCAGAAAAACAGAGCTGCAATTGAAAGCGCTTAAAGTGGAACTATTGAATGTTTAAATTTAAAATTGAAGTTCAAAAGTTTTTTAATTTAAAAATTTTGCATTCAAATGCTCAATAATTTACACGTATAAAATGGAAGGTACTAAAAATTTTCAATACAAAAAATTAATTTAATTTAATTTTAATTTTCAAAATTATATCATTTTAAGGAATATTAAGCTAGATATACTTATAAATTGAAATTTTTTAACTGAACACTTTTTCAATTAGAAATTCCATTATTTTCATTTTAATTAGTTTAAAAATCCTTGAAAAGCTTCAACATTTTATTTGAAAATCTTTAAAAATCTATCATTTGTTTTAGATTTGTTCAATTTAAAAATTAATTTTGAAATTTTTCAGAACTTACAAATATCTGTCAAAATTAATTCAATTTTTCCTACTATTTTGAGAAAATCCTTCAAATTTGAGAAATTCTTTAAAATGTTGATGTTTAAATAACAATTGAACATTTATTATTTGTAGACGAAATTTGAGGAATTTAAAGAGATACTTCGAAGTTTTGAAAAGATTCGTAATTAATTAATTTCAAACTTTAAATGATAGCCTAATTTAATATAAAATGTAGATTTTTGCAAATTTTAAACAAAAAATTAGAAGCTTTTTAAGAATTGTGAAAGGCTTTAAAATAATAAAAACATTTTCTTAAGATTCCTATAAAAATAGAAAAAAATCCTTCATTTTGAAAAATTATTTTACGAGAATATTTAAAAAGGTTTCAAAAGAACTACAAAATTGTCAAAAAATATTCTGGAAGATTTTAAGGTAACTTTTTAAAATTTGCATAATAATTTTGAATCTTTTAAAAACTTCTAAACATCTCTTAAAATTATTCAAATTTTTTCTACAAATGTACATTTGTAAATTATAGATAAAAAATCAACAATTTCACTTACAAATTAAACATTTTACAAACACAACAATTATAATTGTAACGTTTAAAGTTTAAAAGCTCTGCGAAAGTTTATCGATTCCAGGCTTTCTATGTCAAACAATACAGTTTAAAATTGTTTACTTTTAAATATTTGGTCTCAATTTACTTGCCTTAAATAAACAGTCCAATATTGCTCAATATTCAATAATTAATCATTTTCGTAATTCAAAAACGTAAAATTGAATGGGTCAAAAATTGAATTTAAAACTTTTTAAAATTAAAAATGTAAGCTTAAAAATAAAAATCTAAAATTAAAACTTTTGTAACTAAAAAAATTTTCTATTACGCACTGTAAACTCAATAATGGCATAATTAAAAAAGATAAAAGTTCAACTAATCATTAAAAAAAAAAACTGTTGAAACCGAACTTGAACAGATTTTTCTTCTACACATTTGTAAAATTCCCGGTCAAAAAATAAATTCACAGTCATTTCCCGATTTTTCCCGGTCATTTTTTAATTAATTTTTTTCTTGTTGAAGATTTATAATTTTAGTTGATAATTCATATTTTTGGGTTGAAAACTCAACTTTTTTGGTAGAAAATTCGTATTTTTAACTTGAAATATCAACAGTTTGGTATGAAATTAAAGAATTTGGTAGATTCTTATTAAATTGTATTTTCGGTTTGAATATTTAACTTTTTTGTAGATAATTCGTAAATGGTTGAGGATTAAACTATTTTCTTAAAAATTCCTATTTCCCGGTTGAATTCAACTCTTGCTGAAAATACATTTTTTTCACTGAATATTTGACGATCCCATTTTTTCTTCACAGTATATATTTTTGTGTTAAAAAGTCAACTATATTCAAATATTTAATTAAAAATTAAGTTTTTTGTTACACATTCAGTATATTTGTATTTTACAAAATTTTAGTTTTTCAATCTTAATTTCTAATCCTTCATTTTTTAATTTAGTTTATTAACTTTTTTTAAATTGAAAAAGCGACTTTAAGCAATAAACAATTTTATTAAATTGGAAGGGAACTTAAAAATTTTTGGTTGTAAAATAAACTACTTGCTTTAAAATTACACTTCTTTTTAAAATTTATTTTTAACTTGTTGAAGATTTATAATTTTAGTCGAAAATTCATCTTTTTGGGTTGAAAATTGAACTTTATGTAGAAAATTCGTCTTTTTTAGTAGAGCATAATCATCTTGGTGAAAAATTAATTTTTGGTTTGAAAATTGAACCATTTGGTTAGTAATTCATATTTTTCGGTGGAAAATTCAACTAGCTGATTGAAAGTTAAACTTCTTCGTTGGAAATTAAATGTGTTTAAGATATACCTCTTTGGCTGAAAATTTAACTTTTTGGTTGAAAATTGATCTTCTTGCCTGAAGACTCAAATATCTTGTTGAAAATTCATATTTTCAGGCTGAATTCAACTGACAGGAAATTAATTTTTTAAACTGAATTTATTTGACGATTCCATTTTTGCTTAAAAATATCTCTTTCTGTTGAAAAGTCAACACTATACTTATAGCATTTCAACTATTGGTTGAAAATTAACTTTTTTGTTGAATATTCGATATATTCATATTTTCCATAATTTTAACTTTTCTATCAATTAAAATAATTTTTTTGTTTCTTAATTGGAAGCAGGCATTCTTTTGTTTTAAACATATTTACTTAATTATGAAGAAGGTAGCACATTTTGTTTTTACCATTTTTCTGAATTGAAAGAGGGAATTTGAAACAAAAACTGTTTTTCTGCAAAATAATTTGGTGAAGGGAGGGGGTGCAAATTCAACTATTTGTTTGATTCCTACTCTTCATCTCTTTGTGTAGGAATTGAATTTTTTTTATTAAAAACGCCTGGACCAAAAAAAAAGACGAAACATCGGCAAAACTATTAAATGTTTCGATTATATTTATTCTTTTTTGGTTGAAAATGCAACTTATAGATTGAAAGTATAACTAAATTGTTCAACGCTTAAAGTACATTGTGGGTGTCATAAACCCCAAGCAATTTTCAAACTCTTATAAACCATACTTAACTGGAAAAAAATTGAGTAAGTATCGCCATCTAGCTTTAGTTGGAGACACTAAGTGTAAGTACCGTCGTTTAGCATACTGCGTCAATCCTCAGTCTACTAGCAGCAGCTGCTGAAAGTGAAGGTAAAAAACTCGTGGGGTATATAACACCCAGTGTGCACCTGGTGCGTGAAAAAGTAATTTTGCAGCCAATTTTTTTGTTTAAATTTTATTGATTTTTGTTTACTTTCTAACGATTTAATAGCAAAAAATCTCATTCATCATTTTATCATAAAATTTACTTTTCAACTGTGCAAAGAAATTTTTTTTTAAAGCATCCATTTTGCAATATTTTTTTTTATGCAAGTACACTATTTCAAAAGTATAGCCCTAAATTTTAAGGTTAAAATAATTTAAAAAATCACTATAAAATCAACTCTATATTATAAAAGATACCTTAAACTATATCGGATAATTTTCTTGTGACAAAATATTCAATAGGGTTAAACAATATATGATTAAATACGCTGGGGTATTGAAAATCCACGACGTACTTTCATTTGTGAATTAAAATGAATTCAAGTTACTCCCAGTTACTTCGGGAATTTCTAAATAACTCCCTGACTTCAGATATTTCAGGAGACATCCAGAAATTTTATTACAAGTACATTTAACTTGGCGAGTTCTGAAATCCTCGAATTTCTTTTTGACACTATCCTTAATTATTATTTTATTATTATACCATTAAAATAAATCCCTTTCGAGGTGAGCGTAACTCGTTCGCGGCTTTAGCTCAAGGACACCGGTTGCTAAAGTCATGAAATTAAAAGATCTCCATCCTATTCATTTAGCGATAACGACTGGTTGTACAGTTATGTTTGAGTCAGCAGTCAGCAGGCATCATAGGCCATAGGCCACAGGCTCATACTGTTAGGCATTTTCAACTAAATAATACAATTTTCAACCAAATAGTCGAATTTTTAATCGAACCAGATGAATTTTGTACCCAAAACGTAACGCTAGACTTTTCAACTAAAAAAATGAGCTTTTATCTAGGGAAAAATTAGAATTCTTGAAAAAAAAGGGGGGAAAGAGGATAATAGGAGAGTGTGAATCGTGTCCGTACTAAGTTTCTAGAATGCTCTAGATGAATTCATCAAATGATATTGCGCAATTGTGAGAAACGAAATTTGCGTAAACAACCTTAAGATATAACCTTGGAGCTGTTTACGCAAATTTCGTTATATGAAAATGATATGAAGTGATATTGCCGAATTATGAGAAGCAAAATCTGTGTAAAGAACTTCAAGGTTATACCTTCGTTAAAATTATACCTTCAATTTGTTTACGCAAATTCCGTTTCTCACAATCGCGCAATATCATTTAATGAGGTCATCCAGAATATTCTAGAAACTTAACACGGACGTGATCAAGTTCCCTTCGCAATCATCCAATCTGGAGAGGATGATTTTCTAATTTCTAGAATAGAGACTTGCGAGCACCTGACTTGCGTGCTCTCCAAGATGCAACACACCTGACGTAGGCATAGAAGCTATACGAAAGTCACGAATTTAAAAGATCTCCATCCTATTCATTTAGCGATAACGACTGGTTGTACAGTTATGTTCTCCGTCAGCAGGCATCATAGGCCATAGGCCACAGACTCATACTGTTAGGCATTTTCAACAAAATAATACAATTTTCAACCAAATAGTCGAATTTTTAATCAAACCAGATGAATTTTGTAACCAAAACTTAATTCTAGACTTTTCAACCAAAAAAGTGAGCTTTTATCTCGGAAAAAATTAGAATTCTTGGAAAAAAAGAGGAAAATAGGAGAGTGTGAATCGTGTCCGTACTAAGTTTCTAGAATGCTCTAGATGAATTCATCAAATGATATTGCGCAATTGTGAGAAACGAAATTTGCGTAAACAACCTCAAGATATAACCTTGGAGCTGTTTACGCAAATTTCGTTATATGAAAATGATATGTAGTGATATTGCCGAATTATGAGAAGCAAAATCTGTGTAAAGAACTTCAAGGTTATACCTTCGTTAAAATTATACCTTCAATTTGTTTACGCAAATTTCGTTTCTCGCAATTGCGCAATATCATTTTATGACGTCATCCAGAACATTCTAGAAACTTAACACGGACGTGATCAAGTTCCCTTCGCAATCATCCAATCTGGTGTGGATGATTTTCTAATTTCTAGAATGGAGACTTGCAACCACCTAATTTGCGTCTGGTTGTACAGTTATGTTTTGAGTCAGCAGGCATCAAAGGCCATAGGCCACGGACTCATACTGTTAGACATAAAATAAAGTATTGCTGTAGATGTGGATTGCTGAAACTAGGCTCTGTCGACGGTAGGTACGTTGAACCGAAGCGTAACCTTGGTACCGACACGGTAGTTGAACCAGGTTGTCAGGTGAATACTCGTCCGGACCACCGTCACCAAGTCGGCTCTACTCTACTGACTAGTTGACTACTCTACTCAACAACTTTGCTATTATTTATTCCCTGTTGGATATCACATCACATCACGCCTGCTGCCTGCACGTGCACATTCACCTTCACAACGTAGCGTACGTACGTTTTACTTTCGAAAGGAGGGCACGTTCGACATAACAGGCATTCATGCTGATACAGCATCTGAAGTCTAAACTCTTCAGGCTCAGATGACTAATGCATCTAGCACAGAATGCTTACGACTTCGCGATCGAGGCGCGAGACGTCCATTGAATAGGGATTCAGAAAAGCAAAAGGTCAGCTGCATCATTGACTCATCATCATCATCTTCTTTGCCTTTCTCATCAGAAAAACAACTGATGATTATCCTGATTATTCAATTAACAGGGTGGCCGTTTTAATTAAAGAAACAAATTTCCGATTATTTTCCAGTTTTTCCCGGTTCGCAAACATTTTTGGGGGTCAATAAAATTTTTAAAATTGAACTCTAAAGCAAAACATTTTTCCATAGGAAGTAATATAAACAAATTAAAATACTGACAGTGGAACTCTTGAATTTTAAATTGTTTAAAATTTAATTTTGAAAGTTTCTACATTAAAAAATGTTATACTTAAATACTCAATAATTTACACGAATGAGATGGAAGATAGGTACTAACACTTTTCATTTGAACAATTTTAAATGAAATACAGATAAACAGCAAAATTGTTTAATTTTTCTCTTTTATAGATTATAGAGTTGAACTGGATAGAAATTAATTTTTTAAACTGAATATCTGACGATTCCATTTTTGCTTCCAAAAGTATCTGTTTTTCTTCTAGAAAATTCAACTATTTGGTTGAAAAATGAACTTTTTTTGTTGAATATTCAGTATATTCATATATTCCAAAATTGTAATTTTTCAATCTTAATTTATAATTCTTTATTGTTTAATTTGGATTATTAACTTTTTTCAATTGGAAAAGGAACATTAAAAAAAAACATTTTTATTGAGTTGGAATGGAGCTATTTTTTGGTTTATACTTTTTTTCTGAATTGAAAGAAGGAATTACTTTGTTTGTAACATTTTTATTGGATTAGAAAGTTAGACCTTTTTTTCAATTTTTCTCAATTCAAGTGGGCGTTTGCATCGAAGAAAAAAATGCCCTGTTTTTTCTTGGTTCGAAAACTTTTCTCACGGTCAATAAAATAAAAAAATTTGAACTCTAAAGCCAAACTTTTTTTCATATAAAGTGACAAAAGCAATTTAAAGCACTTAAGGCGGAACTCTTGACTTTTAAATTATTTTAAATTTAATTTTAAAAGTTTTTAAATTAAAAAATGTTACATTCAAATACTCAATAATTTACACACATGAAACGGAACGATTTAAAAAAAAATTAAATTTTAAACCAAAAAAGATAAATTTACAAACCAAAACTATAATAGTTCAATTTGCAGTTAGAAAAGTAAATTTTAAACAACTAAAAACGAGTTTTCAGCCAAATTAGTTAATTTTCAAGCAAAAGAAATCAGCTTAACTATTCTATATAGTTATAGAATAGTTAATTTTCAACTTAAACGAAAAATCTTCAACTAAAAAATTTAATTTTTAACCAAATACATGAATTTTCAATTAAAATGATACATTCTCCGCCAAAAATGAAATACTTAAATTTTCAGTTAGTAAAATCAATTAAAAAAAGCAACAAATTTTCAACAAAATAATTAAGTTTTTAACATAAATTAATTTTTAACCAAAAAGATGAAGTTTCAACTAATTAGTGTAATCTTCTGCCTAAAAAAAAGATGGATTTTCAACAAATAGTTGAATTTTCATTTAAAACAGACGATTTTTTAAACTAAAAACAGAAGAATTAAATTTTCAATAAAATGAAAATAAATTTTCAACGATGTAGTATAATTTTGAACTAAACAGATTAAATTTTTGCCATAAAAGATAAATTTTCGGCAAAAATTGAAAAAGTTACATTTTGAGTTAATGAGAAAAAACTAACTTTCTACCAAAAGGATCAATTTTCAACCAATAAGATGATTTTTCTACCAAAATAGACGAATTTTTAACAAATTACATGAATTTTCAATCAAATATTAAAATTTTAATTTTGATTTTAAGCCAAAAGGGATTAATTCTCAATAAAAAAAACGTGACATTCATGATACTTCCATCAAATAGAATTTTTAATTTTATACCAAAAAATAGTTAAATTCAACCAAAAAAGATGAATTTTCAAAAAAATTGTTTGAATCCTGAAACACAAGAGATTAATTTTCAACTTTTAACCATAATAATATTATTAACTTCCACTTTAATTTTTCTAAAATTCCCTAACTCTATCAGGTTTTCCCTGACATTCCTTGACTTTCTGGAAACCTGATCTGTAACAACTCTGTAATTTAAAAAAGTATAAGTTTACTTCACTCTAAAATGTTTTTGTAAAAATATCTGTAGTACTATGAAAAAAATCTGTAAAATCTGCAGGACTTTCTAGAAAAAATTTAAAAAAAAAGTTGATTTAAGTGCTTTGAAATTGTCCAATACCATCTTTTACATACCAATTTATGATCATCAAATTCTATTTTGAAATAGAAAATAATCCACTGCATGAATAAAACGTACCTGAAACACAAAATAAATACGCAACTCAGTATTTACTAAAATAATTTTTTTTCAAGATTCTAAATAGAAATCGAAACTTAATTTAGTAAGATTTTTAGTTTAAATTAGGAATATCCTGTATTCTTATTTATTAAAATTCCAGGTACAAAATACGAATTTTAACAAAAGAGTAGAATCCTCAACCAAAATTATGAATTTTCAAAACAAAAGATTAATTTCCTACCAAAATAGACGAATTTTCAAACAAATTCATGACTTTTCTACCAAACAGTTAAATTTTCAAGTTGTAGAGGGTGTATTTTTAATCAAAAAAGGAATAATTCGCTTTTCAGATAAAAACATTAATTTTCTACATAAAAAAATAATTTGCAACAAAATAATTAATTTTTCAAATGAACAATTTAATTTTCAAACAAAAATATGAACTTGTAACAAAACAACCTAGTTTCCAACGGAATCGTCCTATTTTTTACACAAAGTGTTGAATTTTCAAGCAAAAAAAAAAAGATTTTTTTACAAAGTTGTTCAACTTTAAACAAAGTAGTTTATTTATACACCAAAAAATATTTTAGTTAGAAATTAAAATCAATTGAATTCAATCAAGAAAAAAACGTATTTCCAACAAATAAATTAATTTCTAATCAGAAAAGATCAATTTTCAATTTAAAATATCAATATTCAAACAAAAATAGAATATTTACATTTTCAACGAAGAAGTTCATTTTATCAAAGAAAATTAATTTTTGGAACATTAAAGACGAATTATCAACAAAATATAAGAATTTTAACCAAGTACTTGAATTTATAAATACAAAAGATCAATTTTCATCGAACTAGTTGAATTTTTAATCGAAAAACACAAATTTTCAACCAAAGTAGAATATTTCAATTTTTATTCATAAAATTGATTTTTAATAGGGAGGAGTGTGAATCATGCCCATAATAAGTTTCTAGAATGCTCTAGATGAATTCATTAAATGATATTGCGCAATTGTGAGAAAAGAAATTTGCGTAAACAATTTCAAGGTATAACCTTGGAGCTGTTTACGCAAATTTCGTGCAATGAAAATGATATAAAAATGATATGATATTGCGAAATTATAAGAAGCCAAATCTGCGTAAACAATTTCAAGGTTATACCTTTGTTGAAATTATACCTTCAAGTTGTTTACGCAAATTCACTTGAGCTATGGAATAGTCGCGATGTCGTTAACGGACTCTAATTTGAACAGGGCTTACTTATTCCCTATCCCGTTTAGAATTTAACCAAAAAATTAGCGTAAAAAAAAGTATCATCAAGTAAATGTTGAAGCGGCACGAGGACAGTCTGGAGCTATTTTATTGTAGTTTGGCTTACACAAACTCCGACAAAAATAAATATTGAGTGAGGTGTCGCGATTCAAGAATTCCGTGGTCAATGCGGTACTCGGTACTTATTGGATCTTGAATGTAGTAGACTTTCTCTGCCATAAAGGTGAAATCCCTTCTCAAAGACACCGAGTATGAATCACCACTGTGGAAAAAAATGTAAACAAACCACACGATTCGATGCATCTGCCTGTGTGAAATTCGATATAAGTCTCTTGTACCATAAAATGACCCATTCTACAATAAAGCGGAAGACGTTTGTAAGCAATTCTCTTCCTTCTTACTTTCTCTTCTTCCAGAAAACATTCTGTATTGTACTTTCAACAAAACAGAGATTTTTTTCAACGAAACAGTTAATTTTTTTCATCGAAAAGATGCATTTACAACCAATAAAGTTGAAGATTACTTTTCTAACAAAAAAAAATACAAATTTTAAACAAAGTAAATAGATTTTTAACACAAATACTTGAATTTTTAACTTAAAAAGACAAAATTAGAACCAAGAATAGAATCATTAAATTCACAGTTAAAATAATTAATTTCAACCAAAAATGTAATTTTCAAGAAAATTTTAATATTTTTAACAGTGATCAATTTAAACGAAAAATACGAATTATCAACACACTAGTTGAATTTTCAAGAAAAAAATGAAATTTTGAATAAAAAAATAAGTTTTTTAACCAAACAGTAGAAAATTCTACCCAAAAATACAACATTTTAACCACAAGCAAAAAACAGCGTTTTCAACTAAATATGTAGCTAAATTTTCTTCCAAAAAATGAATTTTTAAACAAAATGGCAGATTTTCAACCGAAAGATAAATTTAAAAAAAAATAGAATTTTGAAAAAGATAAATTTTCAACAAAAAAAAAAACGTATTTTAACCGAATAAGTTAAACTTTTAACAAAACAGATGAATTTTCAACTAACATTAAATTTCTACCCAAAAAGATGAATATTCAAACAAATGGTGGAATTTCCAATTGAAACAGATGCATTTAACAAAATGTATGAGTTACATTTTAAGTTAAAAAATTTAATATTCTACCCAAATAATTCAGTTTTCAACTTAAGAAGATCCGTTTGATGCAAAAATAGAAAAATTTTCAAACTAACATAAGAGATGAATCTTCAATAAAAAAAATTAATTCTCAACGAATAGTGTTTTAACCAAAGAACTGAATCTTTAACGAAAAATGTGAATCTTTATAAAAAAAATGAATTTCTAACCAAATGATGAAATTTTCAACCTAGAAGATGAATTTTCTTCCCAAAAAGACAAATTAAAAAAAACAACATATTTTAACTAAATAATTGAATTTTCAACTAAAAATAAAAATTTTTGAAAAAAGAAGATTAATTCACTAAAAAAAAAATGAATTTTCAATAACATACATTTTTAAGCAAATAATTGAATTTTTGACAAGAAAATATGGAGTATCAACAAAAAATGGAACAGTTAAATGTTCAACCGAAGAAATAATTTTTAAACCAAAAAGATCAATTTCACGCAAAAAAAAAAGAATTTTCGACATATAAGTTAATTTTTCCACTAAAGAAAATGAACTTTCAAGCAATAAAAATTAACTATTAACCAAGAAGATCAATTTTCCACAAATAATTTTGAATTTGTTATTTTGGATCAAATACAGTTTAATCTAATTTTAAAATATGAATTTTCAGACAAGTACTTGAATTTTCTCATAAAAAAAATTGAATTTTATATAAAAAAACGAATTTTAACCAAATGGTGGAATTTTCTACTCAAAAACACAAAATTTAAAAAAAAACGTACTTCCAATAAAAGATTTAAATTTTTAAACTATGAAATGAATCTTTAACAAAAATTATGGATCTTCTTAAAAAAAAAAACAATTAAAAAAAAAATGAATAGATATATTTTTGAAAACAAGAAGACTAATTTTCTAAAAAAAAATTTTTAAATAAGAATCATACATTTTTAAGCAAATACTTAAATATTTAACGAGAAAAGATGGATTCTCAACAAAAGATGGATCATTTAAATGTTCAATTAAAGAAGTAATTAAAAAAAAAAGATTAATTTCGCGCAAAGAAGGCTAATTTTCTACCGAAAAGTAGTGGAATTTTCCACCAAAAAATAAATTTTCAAAGAAAAAGATTATTTTTCCATCAGCAAAATTAATATTCGAATAAGGTTCCACATTTATTTAATTAGCCGATTTTCTATGTGTGTTCATTCCTCATGTTTATAAAATCCCAATAAGTTGGGGGGAGGGGGGGGGGCAGCTGAGAAAAAATCTCAAATCTCAGGTTTTCCCTGACATTCCCTGATGACTTTCCCAGACCAGTTTTAAATTCCAGAACTTTCCAGAATTCCCTGACCTGTATCGACCCTGCTGAGGTATTTTATGAAAACTATTTATATACAGAGTGGATTATAAAACAGAAGGAAACAAATAAATAATGAAGAGAAGCTAATGAGAAACCAGTATTGATTAATACATAATAGTTTCCATTCGAGAAAGCTAGCACAGGTACATAATTACAGTTATTGAAATTTATGGTTAACTACCTCCCTAATCTAAACGATTGTAGTTTTCCAATTATTTATTTAAAAAAATAATAAATACCTAATTAGAGCATGCTTCAGTTAATAATAAATCTGATTAATAAAAAAGATTTGAAACCGCTATCTCAGAGAAACAAAAAGATAGTAACTGTAAAGTAAGATTAAAGTCGGCTAGAATATTTACTATCGCTTTAGTAATTAACAACTCCAGCTACTTGTAGAGTAGTAAATTATTTTTTTAGTGCTCTCTTACGATACGTGAAGCCAACCACAACGATACATTCTGCGGCTGCCACACTGAGGTTATAGAAATTTTAAAAACGACTTTTATTGAATCTAAATATAATTTAATAATTATTTAATATTGCATCCGTGAAAATAAATGTTTTTATTTTTATTTATTGAATGTTTATAGTCGCATCAACTGCCAAGCCCAGGGTCATTAGCCACTGTATTATGGGGTTAATTAGGTATACCAAAAGGAACAGAACTTGAGGCTTTCTGCAATTTTTGGTCAAAAATTATATTATTTAGTTGAAAAAATAATTAGTTTATTGTAGATTTGATTACTGTCTGATTAAAAACTAATCTGTTTCAGTTGAAAATAAACTTTTTTGTGAGGATTTTTTAGGATTCAAGTCTTTTGTTAAAAACTCGTTTTTGTTGGTTAAATCATTCTGTTTTTTATTTTAATATAAAATATTTCTTCGCTTAATTATCAGCTATTACATTTATGGTTGAAAATTAGCCTTATTAGGCTGAAAATTCAACTCTTTGGTTGTTAAATTGAACTGCTTTCTTACATAGCTAATTTTTTGGTTGAAGATTTTTTTGAATTGAAAATTTAATTATTTTATTGAAAATTCATATTCTTGGGTTAAAAATCGAACTGTTTTGTCAAAAATTCATTTCTTTGGCTTGGATATTCAACATAAAAAAAATGTTATTGATTAAACATTTTTTTTATTTCAATCATTTTGTTGGACATTCATCTTTTTGGTTTGAAAATTTATATAATTTGTTACATATTCGTATTGTTTTTTACTAGAAAATTAAACTTTGTGGTTGGAAATTAAATTATTTATTTAAAAATACAAATGTCTGGTTAAAAATTGATCTGCTTCGTTTGAGAATTCAATAATTTGGAAGAAAATTCAACTATTTGGTACAAATTTGAACTGTTCCGTAAATTTTTTTTACTGAAACTACAATTAAACTAAAATTGAACTAAAAATTAATATATACATTTTAAACTCAAATGAAATCCATTGTTCAAGCTATTTACTAGAAAATGTATTTAATTGGTTAAAAACTGGTTTATTGGTAAAAAAATAATCTTCTTGGTTGAAAATTCAACTGTCTGTTTAAAAATTAATTTGTTTCGTTTAAAAATCTACGGTTCTGTTTAAAATTAATCTATTTTGTACCAAATTCGTTTTTTTTTTCTTGAAAATTCAATATAATCTGATAGAAAATTCAAATATTTGTTACCAAATTAAACTGTTTTTATAAAATTCGTTTTTTTTTGTTGCAACTAAAAATAAACTAAAATTCATCAAAAAATAGACTAAAAATTATTTATTAAAATGTGGATTAAAATTAAATCCAGTGTTCAAATTATTTAGTTGAACATTTTACGCAATTTGTTAAAAACTGTGTTTTTTTTGTTAGAAAATTAATTTTCTTGGTTGGAAATTCAATGATCAAGTTAAAAATCCAATTACTATCTAGTTAAAAATTAAATTATTTAGTTAAAAGTTAATTGCCTGGTTAAAAGCTAATCTGTTTCGTTTAAAAATTAACATGTTTGTTGAAAATTAAACTGTTTTGTACCAAATTCGTCTTTTTGGTTTAAAAGTTCAACTGTTTGGTACAAAAATAAACTGTTTTGTAGACAATTGTTTTTTTTTTAATCGAAAATAAAAATAAACTAAAAATAAAACAAAAATTATTTAATAAAATTTGGGTTCAAATTATATAGTTGCAAATTGATGTAATTTGTTGAAAATTGTTTGTTTTTTTTGGTAGAATATTGTTGTTTTTTTTTGGTAAAAAATTAATCTTCTTGGTTAAAAATTCAATTATTTAGTTAAAAATCCAACTCTCTAGTTAAAAACTAAATTATTTATTAAAAAATGCAATTGTCTGGTTAAAAGTTAATCTGTTTCGTTTAAAAATTAACGTTTTTGTTGAAAATTAAACTCTTGTACGAAATTCGTCTTTTGGTTAGAAATTAATTTGCCTCGCTTTAAGATTAACATTTTGTTAAAAATTAAAATGTTTTGTACTAAATTCGCCTTTTTGGCTTAAAAAAATAATAATTTGGTAGAAAATTCATATATTTGTTACAAAGATAAACTGTTTGGTAGAAAATTCGTTTTTTTTAAATTGAAACTAAAAATAAACAAAAAAAAAACTAAAAAAAAATTATTCAATTAAATTTATATTAAAATAATATCCAGTGTTCAAATTATTTAGTTAAAAATGATTGTAATTTGTATAATATTGGTTTTTTGGTAGAATTTTTTTTAGTAGAAAATTAGTCATCTTGGTTTAAAATTCAATTAGTTAGTTAAAAATGCAATTGTCTGGTTAAACATTAAATTACAAAATTCGTCGTTTTGGCTTGAAAATTCAATATACCCGTAGAACATTCCTTTTTTATTATAAAACTAAAAATTCTTAAATAAAATTGGGATTAAAATTATATCCATTGCTCGAATTATTTAGTCGAAAATTTATATAATTATTTGAAAATCTGTCTTTTTGTACAAATTTAATCTTGTTAAAAAAAAAGGAAGAATCCAACAACCAAATTTTGAATTTAGTAAATTCTCCTTTTTCTGTTTTTGTTTTTAACCGGAGTTTGCATCAATTTCATTATTGGACTTTAAATAGGGCTTTTAACTTGGATTTTAATCTAATTTAAATTTCTTAAATATTCAAATTAATATTCTTAGTAAAGAATTCAACTGTCTGGTTAAATACTAATCTTTTTCGCTTAAAAATGAACCTTTTTGTTGAAAATTAAACTGTGCTATATCAGATTCGTCTTTCTCACTTGAAAATTCAATAATTTGGTAGAAAATCAAACTATTTGGTACACATTTGAACTGTTTTATAAAAAATACACTAAAAATTATTAAATGAAATTTGAACTAAAATTACATCCATTGTGCAAACTGTATAGTAGTAGAAAATTTATTTCATTTGTTGAAAATTGTTTGTTTTTTTTTGTCGCAAAATTAATCTTTTTGGTGAAAAATTAATCTTCTTAGTTGAAAATTCAACTGCTTGGTTAAAAGGATACGTATTTTTTGAGAATTCATCTTTTTTGGTGGAAAATAAACCTTCAATGTTAAAAATTCATCTTTTTGGTTCTAAATTGAACTATACATTAAAAATGCAACTTTTTAGTTGAAAATTAATCAAAGTGGTTTAAAATTTCAGAAAAAATACTACTCAGTATTTATTAAAGGAAAAGTATGGCATTAGCGGATAATTGTGAGAAAATAGTGTACACTCATTTTATTTAAAGAAATTCAATTCCCCTCCTTTCGTGAAAAATCACCCCATTTCCCCTGTTTTAAGAGAGTATTTTGACTTTTGGTCTATAAAGTCTGTAATAATTTATTAGGATCTGATTCGAAATTCGACCTTTTGCTCCAGCTTGTTTTACATTTCTACAAGAAAAGAAATTCTGGAATCCGATTTACCAGGGAAAAAGTAGGAGATTGTTTATCAGGTGACTGAAATGACTTTCGGTTGAAAAAGGGCCATTCTAGCAAAGGAGCGAAAATAGGTATGCCGACGTAGAAAAAGAAAATACTTTCGTGCCAATTTCACTTATCTCGATCTACTCTCTTGCGCTTTGCGGCATCCTCGTGTACGAGGTGTTGCGATTGTATCAGCCAGGACACGAATGTTGGGTAGGAAGTATAGTCGTATATGATATACGCTTTGATGAACTTTACGGTATCATGAACTTTCAAGAATTCAAATGTGACGTGATGATAAGGATCGCCTAATGAATTTTCAGTGGTGCCATACCGTCGCCCTAGATTATTTCTCAATTTAAGCTTTCATTTCTGTTTGCATTTCGAAGTTTAGTACGAGTAATAATTTCATATCTGATTTTGAAAACATTCATTTCTATTAGCGTTTTTCAATGTTCTAATCACGACGCAAATAGGCATTTTAATCCACAACTTACATAAGGAGCAAAAAATTTGACCTTGGATAATAACGTGCCCGGGTATACAGCTTTACATGCTGACTTTGTGAAGCTCTTCGTATAGGTGATTGCTGGAGAGATTGATCAGAGAATTGAGTTTAAGTAGAACTTTGGACTGAGTGCGTTTCTTAAGGGGGTAGGGTACCTTGGGGGGCAAAAAAAAAATCGACTTTTTCAACATTACATTTTCTAAAAGTATAACATTTCAAAATTATAATATTTCCAAAGTAATTTTTCACTCGTTTTCTAGTTTTAAAACTTTAAACGCGTTTTTCTCGAAACCGCGTTTTTAAAACGGGGCCTGCGATTTCTCAAAAACGGTTTATTCGATCGTTACCAAATTTGATCAAGTTATTCTAGATTTCATTCCACGAGGATTGAACGGTAGTTTTTTAAAAATTATTATTTTTTTATTGGACGAAAAAAGAGCTTTTTTACCGAAAAAATCAAATATTGACTTTCAAAGTCCGCCATTGTGTAAGAAATTATTATTTTTAACTTTACGATGGTTCAAAACTTTTCTACGACTGTTTAATACGCTTTTTTAACTTGTCTACAACTGTTTAATCTTTTTGGTTGAAAATTCAATCATCTAGTTAAAAATGAAACTTTTTTGTGGAAAACTAGTTTTTTATGTTAAAACTAAAATTAAACTAAAAATTAATAAATAAAATTTAAACTAAAATTACATCCATTCTTCAAAGTATTTAGTAGAAAAACTTTTTAATTGGTTTAAAATTGCTTTTTTTATTGAAATTAATCTTATTTATTAAAAATTACATTATTTATTTTAAAAATTAATTTTCTGGTTGAAAATTTATCTGCTCCGCTTAAAAATAAATTTTTGGTTGACTTTTCAACAACTTTTTATTAAAAAATGCCATTCACCTTTTTGATTTAAAATAATCCAGTGCTGTGGCATTAGAGGTCGTTTTGCACATATAAATAAAAGTTTTAAAAAAAAAATTAAAGACAAATCGATTTTTTTAAACGTTAATCTACCTTACCCCCTTAAATAAGCAACAAGAGAATTTGCTGACAATTCATTTTTTTTTAGAAAATTCAAGACTTTAATAGAGAATTTAACTCTTTGGTAGAAATTTCATGTACTTTGTTGCAAGTAAGTTCTTTTTTTGTAGAAACCAATTTTTTTAAAATAAAAATTCAAACTTTTTCATTGGAAATTAAACCGTTTCAGTTCAAGAGTAAAGTATTTTGTTAAAAATTCGTTTTTCTTAGTTAAATCCTACAGCCCTTTATTTTAATTTAAAATATTTTTGCGTTAAATTATTAAGTATTACATTTTGATTCAATTCCCTGGTGGTAAATTAAACTGCTTTCTTAAAACTTAATTTTTTGGTTGAAGATTTATAATTCTGGTTGACAATTTTTATTTGTTAAAAATTAATTTTTTTGAATGAAAATTTAATTATTTTGTTGTAAATTCAATTTTCGAGTTAAAAATTATAACTGTTTTGTCAAAAATTCGTTTCTTCGGCTTGAAAATTTAACACTATGATTACATTTTTTTGTGCTTAAGTAACCATTTTTTTTTTAAATTTAACTATTTTGTTGAAACTTTATCTCTTTGGTTTGAAAATTCATCTCTTTCTGTAGAAATTTTCACGTTAATTGTTGAAAAATGCAACTGCCTGGTTAAAAATTAATCTGCCTATAAAATGTGTAGAAAATTCTTTTCTTTTTTTAATTGAAACTAAAAATAAACTCAGAATTATACAATAAAGTTTAGACTGAAATTATATCCATTGTTTAAACTATTTATTTGAAAATGTATGTAATTTCTTAAAAATTCTTTTCTTTTTCTGGTAGAAATTTAATCTTTTTGATTGAAAATTCAATCATCCAGTTAAAAATGCAAGTGTTTCATGGAAAATTGGTTATTTTTTACACTAAAAATTAATAAATAAAATTTAAGCTAAAATTACATCCATTGTTAAAAGTATTAAGTAGAAAAAATATTTGATTGTTTGAAAGTTGCTTTTTTATTTAAATTAATCTTATTCATTCAAAATTCAATTATTCATGAAAAAACCAATTTTCTGGTTAAAAATTGATCTGCTTGGCTTAGAAATTAAATTATTTGTTGACAATTAACTGTTTTGTACGAAATTCGTTTTTTTCCCTTCAAATCTTTATGTAGTGACTTTGTGAAGCTCTTTGCCTGGGGCGATTGCTAGAGATTGATCAGATAATTGGGTTTGAGTAGTGCTGTGGAACGATTGTGTTGTTTAAATAAGCAACACGGAAATTCTAGACTATTAAATAAAGTCCTTGACCCTCGACAATATAACTTGCCTAGAACTGAGTGAGTCACGTTTACCTCAAAAGGGATTTGGCTTAATGAAATAATAATAATAATAATAATAATAATAATAATAATAATTCACGTCCTAGATACAACAGCAAGTAATCATAAGTTTATTAGTGCTTCGCGTTTGATAGTAGGTAGTATTAATTCAGTTAACATTTCTATCGGTCTCAACATGTGTTCCATCGAATTGTTAAATATTTAATTAAAAATTATTATTTTCAAATAAAAATGATTTGCTAAATTTTCAGTTGAAAAAATTAATTTTCAACCAAAACAAGAACAAATTTTCAACAAAATATTGAAATCATTAACTAAAACCGATTAATTTTGATTAAACAGTTGCATTTTTAACCAAAAAAGATGACGTTGCGGCTAAAAGAAGGATACATTTGCAACCACAAAAATTTAAACTAAAAAGGTGAACTTTCTACCAAAAATGAACTTAAATTTTCAGTCTAAAAGCTCATTTGTAACAAAGAAAGAACGTGCTTTTAACAAAATAGTTAAATTTGTCACCAAAAGCGATTCATTTTCAACTGAAATTATGAATTTAATTTTTAAGGGTTTTTTTCGTAAATAATGAATCTTGAACCGACAAAATTAATGTTTAACAGAGCAGTTTAAGTTTTAATCAATAAGTAGTTGAATTCATAACTAAAAAAGAGAAATTAAGAAAATGTAACAGTTACATTTTTAAACAAAAGGATCGCCTTTGAACTAAAATTATTAATCAACTAAAAAATTTATGTTTGATAAAGTAGCTATAAAATTAACCAAATAGTTGAATTTGCAATTAAAAAAGAAAAATTTCGAATCAAAAATGGAAGTTGAAATCCAACAACAAGAAATTAATTAATAAACCAAAAATGCCACAGTTGATATGGTATTTCTGAAAAAATGTTAGCCAAAGTGTTAAATGTTCTACAAAACAGATAAATTTTCAACCAATAGATAAAATTTGTACCAAATTAGTAGAATTTTATCCTAAGAAAAACGAATTTTTAACTAATTGAATCTCAAAATAAAATAAATACATTTTCAAATAAAAACTTGTATTTTTAACTAAATAAATAATTAATTTTCCACCAAAAAGACGAATCTTTACAAAAAGACATAATTTTGAACCAAATAGTTAAATTTAGTAGTAGATTTAGGAATTTTCAAGCCAAAAATACAAAATTTTCTAGAAAAGAGTGAATTTTTACCGAAAAACATTATTTTTAACCTTAACAGTTTAATTTTTAACAAGGTACTTGCAATTTAAGCCAAAGAAGGGGGAAATTTCTACAGAAAGAGATGAATTTTCAAACTAAAAGGATGAATTTTCACCAAAATAGTTGAAATTTAAACAAACAACAATTTTTTATTCACGAAAAACGCACAATATCGATGTCTAGAAAAAATTTAATCTGAAATAAAGAACAGTTTAATTCAACCAAAATTTTTTTTACAAAAAAAAACTCATTTTTACAAAAATACATCAATTTTCAACCAAACAGTTAAATTTATTAGTAGATTGTAGAATTTTTAAGCTAAGTTACAAAATTAAAAAAAATGGATTTTCAAACAAAAAAGATCATTTTCAACCTTTACATTTTAATTTTCAACCAAGCAGTTACAATTTGAAAAAAATAAGGCGAAATTTCTACAGATAGAGCTGAATTTTCAAATTAAAAAGATGAATTTTCAACAAAATAGTTAAATTTTTAAACAAACCAGAAATTTGTTATTCACGAAAGACACACAATACCAATATCTACAACAAATTTAATTTGAAATAAAGAAAAGTTCAATTCAACCAAAAAATTATAAACCAAAAAAGACGAATTTTTACAAACATACATCCATTTTCAACCAACTAACAGATAAATTTTTAAACAATAGATAAATTTTGTGCCAAATTAGTTGAATTTTCCACCAAAGAAAAGGAATTTTCAACAAATTGAATCATAAAATAGAACAAATTAATTATCACACAAACAGTTGAATTTTTCACTAAAAAAAAAAAAATATTTTTGAGCCAAAAGACGAATTTTTGCAAAAATACAATAATTTTCAACCAAATTGTTAAAAAACAAAGAGGATCATTTTTCACATTAATAGTTTAATTTTGATGTTATTCAAAAGTAAAAGAAACAATTAAAAAAAAAAAACAATTTTCTTCATATAAATATAAATTGATAAAGAAAACTGGTAAAGAAAGGTCATCTAAAATTCGTTAATAGGCCAATCCACGCGTCTCAAAGACGCGAACAAATACATTAAATACAATACTCTTATATTTCCAATTTTTAAAAAATCCTTTGAAAAACAAAGTAAATAATTTTATAAGTAAGTTTAAATACGATATTGGCAGGTTATGTTAGAACGTGAATTCTGGATAATCGATGCGTCTCGAAGACGCGAACAACTGGATACATTACCATTGTATTCAAAATATTCGAAAAGTTTTTATCGTATCAACAAGATAAGACATTTTTTTAAAAATATATGTTAAATATATAAGATAAAATAATAAATGATTGAATTTTAAAATTAACTAATAAAATAAACTAATAAAATTAAAAAATTAAAACAAAAAAATAGAAATCAATAAACAGAGTAAACCATTTTTTTAACTCCATAAATCTGTATTGGAGGGTCATAAAAGATACAAAAATAGACCAATCGATGCGTCTCAAAGACGCGAACAAATACACTAGATATAGTATTATCTTACTTTGAATTACAAAAAAGTTTTTCTTATATAAATAGAGTAAACCATTTTTATATATTTTTTTAACTTCATCAATCTGTATTCGAGGGTCATAAAAGGTTTAATAATAGGTCGATGGATGCGTCTCGAAGACGCGAACAAATACACTACATATAGCAATGTCCTCTATTGAATGATAAAACAAATACATAAACAGAGTAAACTATATTTTTGAACTCCATAAATCTGTATTGCAGGGTCATAAAAGATACAAAAATAGACCAATCGATGCGTCTCAAAGACGCGAACAAATACACTAGATATAGTATTATCTTACTTTGAATTACAAAAAAGTTTTTCTCATATAAATAGAGTAAACTGTTTTTATTTACTTTTTTTTTAACTTCATCAATCTGTATTTGAGGGTCATAAAAGGTTTAATAACAGTTCGATCGATGCGTCTTGTAGACGCGAACAAATACACTACATATAGCAATGTCCTATATTGAATATTAAAAAAATTTTATCATATAAAGAGAGAAACCCATTTTTTTTAACTCCATTAAACTGAATTGGAGGGTCAAAAACGGTTCAATAATAGGTCGAACGATGCGTCTCAAAGACGCGATCAAATACACTACATCCATTACTGTCATATTTTGAATATAAAAAAGTTTTTCTCGTGTAAACAAGGTAAAAATTCGTTTGATAGGATTTTTCTTCGAAAAGCTGGTTTCTCATTAGCAGATGCAAAATTTTAATGAGCTAAGCTAAAGGATCTGTCATAGAGAGTGACTAAGAAACCGTGGTAAAGTAGCGAGCAACTCATTCACAGTCTCAGGTATTATAATTTCCTATATTATTTATTCATTGACGTTTCGCATGAGTCACAGAGTCATTGGGCATTGCGTTTTTCCGCTAGAGCTAGAAAATTACTCATGAATACGTGCTGATTATGTGGCCTCAAAATGCCGACATAATATGCGTCCGAGAGGAGCAAAAAGATCACTGTGTTTTTCACGTATTGCAACAAGAAAAAAAAGCAAATCGTGATAAATTGTGGAGAGCGTCTGAACGTACGGACCATTTTTTCTTTTTATTAATTCTCCAAAATTTATAATAAAAAACATTAATTTTGTTATTTGTGGTGTTTAATCATCTGGAAAAACAGAAAATGTCAGGGAATTTGTAAATACCTGAAACCCCCGGAAATGTCAGAGGATATACGATTAGATACCATTTATTTCATTTTATCAGTTAACCGAACAAAATTTTATTTTTCATTGAACATTTATGCACTCTATTGATAATTATTCTTCTTTATTCAAATTTATTCATTTTGCTTGCAAATTCAAATGCGTGGTCGAAAGTTAATCTTTTTTATTCAAAATTCGTTTTTTTCTCAAGATTCATAATTTTAATTGATGGTTGCACATTTAATTTTAATTAATTACCTTTAATTTGATTGCAAATTTAACTAATTTCTTGAAAATTAATTTTTTCGGTAGAAAATTAATTTTCTTAACTAAAAATTCAAATAATTTGGTCCAACATTCCATCGTTTTAGTTGAAAATGCATCTCTTCGTTTGAGACTTATTCTTTCAAATGAAAATTTAAGTGTCCAATTTTATGTTAAAAATTTTTTCAGTTGAAATTTTATGAATGTGTTTAAAAATTCGTCTTTTTTGTAGAATATTAATCTTCTTATAAGGAAATTCCAATTAAATATTCACACTTTTAGTAGAAAATTCATCTTTTTGGTTGAAAATTAATATTCAAGAAGACATATTCCACAAAAAAGTGCAAATTCCATAAAAAGATTACTTTTTAAGAAAATAGTTGAATTTTTAACAAAATAAGCAAATTTGCAACAAAATAATTGAATTTTGAACGAAATAGATGAAATTTTCAGCCAAAAACGCACAAAAAAAAACAATTTAATTTTCAATCAAAAAAGATGAATTTCCAACTCAGATCTTTTCTAACAGAAAGATTCATTTTTCATCAAAAAGTAGAGATTTTCTATTAATAAAAACTAAATTTTTAACAAAAAAGTTAAATTTTCAACAAAATAGGCGAATCATCAACCAAAACTGATTAATTTTTAACGAAATAGTTGAATTTCCAACTATAAATGATCAGTTTTCAACCAAAAATGGAATGTTTGACGAAATTTTTCATTTTCAACAAAATAATTAAATCTTCAAGAAACAAATTAAATTTTGAATAAATTAGTTCAAATTTCATCCACTTAAATGAATTTTTAACTAAAAAAGATGAGTTCTCAATGCAAAATTTAATCGTTGAATTTTCAACCAAAAACTTTCGATTTTCAATCAAAAATGGAATGGTTAAATTTCAAGTTAAAGAAATTAATATTCAACAACGAAAGAAAACAAATTTTCAACTAGAAAAATTACTTTTTGTTTTAAAATTGAATGTTTACGAAATAGTTACATCATCAACCAAAAAAGATTAATTCTAAATGAAAATATAACAGCAAACTAACATTTTAGTTAGAAAGATTAATTTTTCACTAAACTGTTGAATTTTAAACTGAAATTTTGAATCTTAAAACTGAAATAGTTAAGCTTTAAACAAAAAAGGAAAAATTTTAATTTAGATGATGAATCTGTAACTGGAATAGTTGAAGTTTTAAAAACAAATAAATGCATTTTTAACGAAGAAACTTAATTTCTACAAAAAGACGAACTTTTCGCAAAATAAATGAATTTTGAAATAAGAAAAATAATTGTCAACCAAAAATTGAATGCTAAATTATCATGTAAAAAAATTGGAATTTCTAATTGGGAGAATTAAATTTTCAGTGCAAAAAATAATTGAAAGAAAACTAACATTTAATAGTTTTTTCGCTTATAAATATAAGATATCTTCTATCTCAGGATATAAGCATACCTACAAAATTACTCGATTGCAATATTAAAATTTATTTTAAAAATATATATTTCAATTATTTTGAAGAATTTAAATTTTAAGTAAAAAAAAAATAGCACAAGTAGCTAAGAGAGACAATAAAATATGATAAATTATAAGGAAATGAAATACACATGCCATTTAAAAAATAAAATCAAGGACAATTCACGTATTTTCCTCGGGATTTTCTCAGACTTTTCTTTTCATTTCCGGTTAATTCCTTGATTTTCTTAAATTTCCACAAAGTGGTTATCTTGATTTGACCACATTTTTGAAAAAAAATCTTAACTTGAAAATTGAGTCGAGCGTGAAATCTCAGGACGCGAAGCGTTAATTAGACGAAGATTGCGACGTGAGCTTCTGACGGTCACATCGTGGGCGTAATATCTACTGAAATTACAGCGTTACCGGTCGCAAACAATACCGGTTTCTTGTTTCGTGCGGAGGAACAAGAGTACCAGAAAAAAACGAGTGCTAAACTCTTGTATAGTACTATATTTATTTTTCATACTATAGCTATCTGTAGATATATACAGACCTCGGACTTGCTTCAGATGTTTAAAAAAGTGTCAATAGGGTCCCAAATTTGAAAAATAGTGTAAAAATCGTGTCCCAAATTTGTAAAAAAAAAAAAGTGTAAATAGCGTCCCAAATTTTAAAAAATAGTGTAGAATAGTGTCCTAGATATGAAAGAATAGTGTAAAAATAGTGTCATGAAAATTTTCAATTACAGTCGAATCTGGATTTAGTGTAGCCGAGATTTAACGTCATGGCGGGGATTCGCGAGGACAGCTGCGGGGGTTTGTGTGATGTTCACTCAGGCGTGACAAAACAGAGAGAAAAACAGAAGAGAGACAAAACAGTTTCAAGACTCTAGATTTATGGTCACCCTCATTTATAAAACCGAAACTAAATCTAAATTTGACTGTATTAAATTATGTACAGTCCAGATTTAAAAGTGTGCAATGGAAAATTAATTTTTTTAAAGTAAGATTCTCATTTTTTTAACCCAATATTTTTTAAATATTAAAAATGATCTTTACGTTTACGTAAAATATTATTCTTCAGTTTACAAATTATTAAAACTCCTCTCTATTTATAACAGTCTACCCTATTACTCGCTTTTATTCGTGTTTCGACATAAATGTGAACTGACTTAAGAGAAAAAAAGTTAATTCGATTCGACTAACAAGTCGACTATTAAATTATTGGTTAAGTATTCACCTTTTATGGTTAAAAAATCTATCATCTACTTTAGAATTGAACAATTTTGTAAAAAAAGTCATACTTCTTGGTTTTAAATTTAATTATTTTGTTCAAAGTTCGTTTTCTCAAACTTTCGTCTTTTTGGTGTAAAAATTCTCGTTTTTTTTTTAAATTTATTTTCCTTAGGTTCAAACTGCAATTATCTGGTTAACATTAATCTGTTTCAGTTAAAAAGAAACTTTTTTTGATGAAAATTGAATTGATTTGTAGAAAATTTGTATTTTCGACTCAAAAATTCAATGATTTGGAAGCAGCTTTAATTATCTGGATAAAAATTGATCTAATTTGTTAAAAATTTACCTTTTTAGGTTAAAAATTAAACTTCTTGCTTAAAAGTTCAAATGAATTCTCAAAATTTAATTTTTTGTTAAGGGTTCATAATTGTAGTTAAAACATAATTTTTTAGTTTGTTTAAATTCACTTTTTTATCATTTATACCCTCGGGTTGAAAATTCAAATGTTTTGTAAAAAACTCGTATTTCCGGCTCGAAAATTAAAGAGTTGTAAAGAAAACTTAAATATTTTTTTGAAAATTGATACACTTTGTTGAGAATGCGCCTTTTTAGGCAGAAAACGAATTTTTTGGTTAAAAATGCAACTGTTCGATTACAAATCAATCGTTGTTCAAAGTTTCATTGTTTAATAAAAATTGAACTGGTTTGTAGAAAATTCAACTAATTCTTTGAAAAATACCTTTTCTGTTAAACATTCATATTCTCGGGTTGATAATTCAATTGTTTTCTAGAAATTTCGTTTTTTTTTTAAATTGAAAATTAATTCTTCTTAATGAAAATTTAACTGTCTATTTTTGTTCAATAATTAATATTTTTTAGCTTCAAAATTTTTTCTATTGATTTCTATTTTTCTATTGTATTTTATGGTAGAAAAGATAAAGAAAAATTTAACTAATTTGTTATAAATGTAACTGTCTGGGTAATTTTTTTTTAATTCATCTTTCTTGGTTTGATATTATATTTTTTGTTCTTGTTGAAAATGCAATGTTTCGGGGTTAAAAGTAATTTTTTATTTTACTTTTAGCTTGAAATATCCACTGGTTTTTTTAAAATTCATTTTCGGTTGAAAATTGATCTCTGTTGATAAGAAATGAATCTTGTTGCTTGAAAATTCCTCTATTTGATTAGAAATTCAAATAATTTCTCAACAAATTAAATTCAGTATCGAATTAAATATGTTACCTTTAAGTCTATTCAAAATAAATTCTTCCCCTATTTTCCCGAAAAATCGCCCTTTTTCCACTCTATCTCTCTCTCAAAATGAACCAATCCAATCACACTGGTTAAACCAGCCAGAAGTGTACCACTGACAATCAGTGATATTTCACTAGTTCATTCTGTAGAATTCTATCAAAGGAATAATCAGTGAAGTTCACTGGTTACTCAGTACCAGTAGTCATCTGATCGTACCCACACTGGTTGAATGTATCATTTGGCGTCACTTTTGTATTCAGTAAAGCTCTTTTAGTTGACTCACTTACTGATTCAACCAGTCAAAGTCAAAAAATTACTGGTTCACCCAATAAAATTCCTTCAAAGGTTTAATCAGTCGGGTTCACTGGTTAGCAGTAGTCATCTGATCTTTATCACGCTGGTTGAATCTATCATTTGTCATCTATGGTATTTTCAGTAACACCCTTTTAGTTGAGTAACTTAAAATCTCACCGA